>NC_047679.1:83950787-83963287 GCF_011762505.2 Arvicanthis niloticus | reverse complement strand
TAAGATGAAGCTTAATGTCTATTTGAAGGGACACAACGTGGGGGGAAAATACATCTCAATTCATAAACATGTGGAGAAAGGCTATGTATAGGGGTAGAGATGCCTTAAGAATACAAAGAAGGGATTCCCAAGGGAGACAGATATTGTGCTAAAACTTCACCACTATGTTTAAACATGTCTGCCCTACCTGTGTCCTGCAGGCCACATACATGGCAGGATAGGCATGAATACAGCAGCCCAAGGCATTCATAAATGACAACATCAGACTGATTTGTCAAAAGGTTGGCCACTTTTGGTAGATAGTAATGTTTATTTGCCCAGAACAATGTCTGTTACCGATGTGCCCAAATTGCCAACTATTAGAGTCATTCATTTGAGTAAAGGCTAGGTTTTATAGACATATGTTGAAATGGTAGAAATCACACAGCAGATAACATCCATCAAACACGTGAAGTGATTTCTAAATCACATCAGCTCGGTGTCACCTCCTGAGCATGGTGTCTTGAGGAAATGAAACATATATTTGGGAGGCTGCTGGGTAAAGTACTGCCAAGATTTAACAGTATGGCACAGGAAACCCAGGTCCCTGCACTCTGTGAGCAGTCTTTATTTGAAAGCAAGTTCTGAGAGCAGTCTAAAAGGCCTACAAAAGTCAGTCCAATTACCATAAAATTTTGTCAGGATCCAGTGTGAAGAAGACCTTACAAACAATATTTTTATGAGAGGACATGGAAAAGACTGACTCCTCCTGCTATATCTAGCACATTATTCCAGGTTACTGTGTTAACAGAATCAAAGAAACACTGATCACTTTCATAAAGGGAAAGCCACTAGTTCAAAACTTAATTCAAAACTACCTCAATGCAAGTTTGTGCTCAAAGAGTCCCACTGCTCACTTCCTGTTCCTCATTAAGATCTTTTATGCTGATATAAGATCCATATGTGCTAGATTCCTGGAATGGACAATGGATTTTCTTTTTTAATGTTTTATTACATTTTAAAAATATTTTTAATTTTTATTTTATGAGCATTGGTGTTTTAGCTGGGTGCATGCCTGTGTAAAGGTGTCAGATTCCCTGGAACTGGAGTTACAGACTGTCATGTGTAAGCTGCTGTGTGGGTGCTCGGAATTGAACCCAGGTCCCCTAAAAGAGCAGCTAGTGCACTTAATTATTGGGCCATATCTCCAGCCCTGACAATGAACTTTCCTAAACCTATTCTTTAATTTTAATGACTGAGGACAGATCCTACTATTGAGAACAAGATTTTCTTCCTACAAAATCAAAACATCATTGTTTATAGTACATATCTTTATGAACACTCAAACAATATAAATTTATAGAAAATACATATTACAAGTCCTTTATAATAATGCTTCTATATAGATAAAATACTGTGTATATCCTTTTATCCCAAACTATATTGTACTATACTGCAATATACTACACCATACTTTATCATACTGCAGCTTGCATATTCATTTCATTCACACTATTTTCCACCCTTTTTCTATGCAATGATATTCTCTGACAACTAAGAAGCACATTTCTAACCAATAAACACTTTAGTATTAAAAACAAAATAACTTTAGACAAAAAATAACTACCTAACGTCTCTGGACAGTGAACTAAAACATTTATAATAAGCTATTTCTCTGAGAATGTGTAACCACAAACTGCCTCTACATGGGTTTCAAGTTGAAATTCGTGTCATTTGTTCAACATTTAAAAGAAAATATGTAATGTAAAGTGACCCATATTGGTAGAATCATCCAGGATACTGGCAAAAGTAAATACCAACCTTTTCAAGAATTCTAACCAAAATCTCTGTCTCTCTCTGTGTCTTGCCCACTGTCTCTCAGTACGTGTGTGTGTGTGTGTGTGTGTGTGTGTGTGTGTGTGTGTGTGTGTCTTTGTGCCTGTGTATGGGAACGGCATCCATTACTTTTCTGTTGCTGTGATAAAGCACCATAAACAAAATAATTTATGCAAGGGAGATTTTATTTCGAGAGATAAATGTCAGTTGTGTCTGAAAAGTGGCAGACGAGGAAGCTGGATCAGCAAGCTTAGAGTACACATCTTGTACTACAGATAGAAAGCAGAAAAAAATTAGAAATGGTATGAGTCTTCAAACTCTTAAATCTAGCTCCCAGTGACATAAATCCTCCATCAAGACCACACCTGCTAAACTTGGCCAAAGAGACACCAGACAAGGTAGAGATAAGTAAAGAGGAAGTGAAACGTTTCATTGCTGAAGCAAAAGAAAAATTACAAGAAGAAGATGGAAGTGAGGAGGAGGAGGCAGGCAGTCCTTCAGAAGATGGCATGCAGAGTGCCGGGACCCAGGCACAGCATGGGGAGCACCCGGAGGATGGGGACCCACAAGATGACCGCACACTAGATGATGACGAGCTGGCAGAATATGACTCAGATAATTATGGCGAAGAGGACAACCCAGACGCTGAGGTGGTGAATCTCTGTTGGGTCTTACGGTCTATGGCAGTAATGATCAGGACCTATATGTCACCCTAAAGAACACAGAACAATATGAACATGAAGATTTCTTGATTAAGCTGACTGACAACCTCATCGTTTGTGGCCGTGCTGAGCAAGAGCAGTGCAATTTAGAGGTACACGTCTACAATCAAGAAGAGGAGTCTTTCTATGTCCACCATGACATACTCCTGTCTGCATACCCTCTGAGTGTGGAATGGCTGGATTTTGATCCTAGCCTAGATGCGTCTATTGGAAATTACATTGCTGTGGGAAACATGACCCCTGTCATTGAGGTGTGGGACCTGGATATCGTGAACTCTCTAGAACCAGTCTTCACACTGGGAAGCAAGCTTTCCTCAAAGAAGAAGAAGAAAGGGAAGAAGGGTTCCTCAGCAGGACATACTGATGCTGTCCTGGACCTTTCCTGGAATAAGACAGTCAGAAATGTGCTGGCATCACAGTGCCTCAGCAGATAGCACTGTGATTCTCTGGGATCTGTCAGTGGGGAAGTCAGCAGCCAGGCTCACTGCTCATACAGACAAGGTTCAGACTCTGCCGTTTCATCCACTTGAAGCACAGACTCTGATTTCTGGGTCCTATGACAAATCAGTGGCTCTGTATGACTGCAGAGATCCCAGCCAGAACCACCACCTATGGCGGTTCAGTGGGCAGATCGAGAAAGTGACCTGGAACCACTTCTCGCCGTGTCATTTCTTGGCCAGTACAGATGATGGCTTTGTATATAATCTGGATGCATGCTCAGATAAGCCAATTTTTACACTTAATGCACACAACGATGAAATCTCTGGTCTTGATATGAGCAGTCAGATCAAAGGCTGCCTTGTGACTGCTTCAGCGGACAAATTTCTGAAGATCTGGGACATCTTAGGAGACAGGCCAAGTCTCGTTCATTCTAGAGACATGAAAATGGGAGTTCTCTTTTGTTCTTCATGCTGTCCTGACTTGCCATTTGTTTATGCCTTTGGAGGACAGAAAGAAGGGCTTCGGGTTTGGGACATAAGCACTGTCTCTTCAGTAAACGAAGCGTTTGGCAGACGGGAGAGACTGGTTCTTGGCAGCACAAAAGGTTTATCTGTCAGGGGCCCCTGTGGGAGCAGGAGCCCACAGACACCAACGGAGTCCTGACAAAGACCACAGTTTCCTGGTGTCCTTACCTTAACTCGGTTTCAAAAAACTGGCCTAAAAATGTTCATGTGTACCTACAACCATAGATGGAAACTCAGCTCCTGTTGCTGTTCCTCTCCTCAGCTTTGATGGCAGTCTGCAACCTTTGGGCTGCCTTCAAGTGGATACTGTACAGAGTTCTTGCATTTCTTGAAAATAATTTTTTTAAATGAAAAAAATTTATACCAAGAAACAAATAGTACAGTCTTCTTTGGTAAGTTGATCTGAATGCCCCCCCCCCAGTGAATATTTGAAAACTTATTTTTAAGTATGTGTATGTGTGCATGTGAGAAATTTTCTCTCTCCCCTGCCCCCCCCGTGTGTGTGTGTGTGTGTGTGTGTGTGTGTGTGTGTGTGTGTGTGTGTAGATGTCCATTCAAGCCAGAAGTACTAAATTCCCTGAAGCTGGAGTTCTAGCAATTATAAACACAAAGCATAGGTTCTGGGAACTGAATTTGTGTCCTCTGGAGTAGCAGAATGCATTCTTAATTGCTAAGCCATCTCTCTACCTCCAAATAAAAAATTTTAATTATTTATTATGTTGTTGGGTTTTTTTTCTGAATTTTGTTTGTTTGTTGCTTCTGAGACAGGATATTGCTGGCCTTGAATTTATGATCCTTCTGTCTCTGTCTCTGCTTCAGCCTCCCAAGTGCTAGAATTATAGGCAAGTGTTATATTGCTTTCCTTATAAACATGCATTAGGAAGATTTTCACAGGTATAGAAATGTAGGTAGCGTGGTATAATGAAGTTCCTATTCAGAGCTATTCCTTCAAATATGTAACAAATATCACAATATTTGCTTCACTTATACTCTTTTCTTTTATTTGTATAGTAGTTTAGAACAAATCTATGTATATAAGTAAGCCCCTCCATGCTAAGCATCTATAAATCACGTAGACATTTTTATTACACATCTACAATGACAGCACACAAAATAACATGAACAAATCAATCCTGTCATCTAAAACCCAGTGTGTATCCACATATCCAAGGTTGCTTCAAACTTTACTAATTATTTTTTGTTTGTTTATTGGTTTTTAATTAAAATACAACTACATAATCCCCCTTTCCCTTTCTTCACTCCAACCCTGCCTATGTTCCCTCCCCCAAATTCATGGCTTCTTTTTCTTTAATTGTTCTTATTATATACATATAACTGCACAAGTATATAAATACAACCTGCTGAGAGCATTTAGTGTTGCTTGTAGGTACATAATTTCAGAACTGTGCACTTTTTAGTGGAACTATATTTATTTCCATGAAGGTGTGATTTTAGTTTTGTTGCTATTAATGTCACTGCTGCAGTGGTGGCTGTAGCTACTTTGGCTGGTTTGTTTGGAGTCTTGGAAGTTTCATGCAGGCAAGATATGTTCCCCACTGGGCTACAATGAGTGCAGATGTAACGCTTATTTTTAAACTATCATTGTATGTTCATTGGTCAGGAACATTCCAGTGAGACCAAGAGTAGCTGCTTCTCCACTAAATATAGAGAAATTTTTCCCTAACCCAACTAATTCATTCACTTACTGTCTGTCAAGATAAACACTTGCTTACCAGTTGGCTTTCTGAAGCACAAAACAGAACAGTCAGCTTCTTCCCAAAAGAGATCACAAGAAGATTCCTTGGCTAGCATCCTTGTCTTACCTGCTACTAGCCTAGTTGCTATGTTGCTTTATCACCACAAAGCTGCTCTGGGGTGCACCACCAGCAGCAAAATGTCTCTGTTTAGGAATCTCCAGTTCATAGCCATAAAAGCCAGGAAATGACTTGTATATATGTCTTATTACCTCATTGTTGGCAAGAATGATTTAAAGCATCAATGATACAAGCAACATATGTTAGGAAGACACTCTGACCTGCTTCCACATATGGTAGAAAGATCTACATGATTTCATGTGAGAAATCATCACCAATCTTTTAAGTTCAAAGACTGTGACCTAGACATTTTATTTAATATTGGCTTCAGAGAATCACTCACATGTGTATATAAGGAGTGTATGTAGGATTTTTCCATTGTCTCATAATAATCCAACTAAAATTAGAAGTCAACTATTCATTAACAGAGGCTCAGTGTAGCCAAGCTATATAGCACAGTGCATCAGCTTAAAGGAATATAACAAATTAGAAACATTAACTTAGGAAGACCTCCAATGGATGTGTGTTGTTAAGTTCCCCCAAATAAGTTCCAAAATTGGCATTTGTGGGAATGTACACAAATCTGCAAATCCTTTTTACATGTTCCAAGAGAAATGTCTGGAAAGATACCTATGGAATTGTAAACTGAAAATGTGTCTCAAAAGAAGACTGCCATGAGGGCAGTGCTCAGAGCTATTTGAATTACTTGAAATTGTGTAATAGCAATCTGACCATATACCAAGTATGCAATTTATAATGAGGGAAAAGAACTAGGAAAGAAAATCTTATGTGTATTTCCAGTGCCAAAAGTTAAGTTGCAACTTCACTCAGACAAGCTTTTCAATGTTTGCTATGAGCAGATTCTGGGGCAGATGTCATGGAGCTAGAGACATGAATGAGCAATGAGCCATGTCCTCCAAGAACTTCTTTTCCAGTTGCAACAGAATATGGACCCAAGAACATATTCTCTGAAAGTAGATAAGCTTCTACACCTATGAAAGGAAAAGGTGGAGATACACACCAGGAGAATGAGAAAGGTGTCAGGGAAGAGGTAGGAGCTGAGTAAGACTGTAAAGGCAAGACAACAGGGTGGGAAAGTTCTCAAAACATCCATTTTTGTTCTATCTGGAGTCTGAGTGACACAGGCAGGCTACCCAAACACTTCTCATAATCCCTCCATACTCCACAGGCAGCTCTGTTCACTGATAGACTCTTCTTTCTGGGCTCATTACCAACGAAAGCCTAGCCATGCGACAGCTCATCTAAAACTGTGAAAGAAATGCAAGAATTATTTCAATTTGGCTTTGAAAGGTGTTGTATAATTTTTTTTCTTCCCCCCCCCAGCAGATTTCAGTTCTCTAATTATCTTCTGCTCTTCGGATGCTAAAATGGGTTTCCTTTTTCTAGGCCCACGTTGTCAAAACTGTCTCTGTCTGATTATTCCCATCACCCTCACTCTGTACCTTTTCTCACAACCACCACCCTTACTCAGCTCAGATCTCATTCAAGTCACAGTGTCAGAGGTTCCCTCCCATTCTTGGATGTAGGTGAATCAATGGGAACTAATGAGTTAGTCACTAAACACTCCTTATTATGTTATCCCTTATTAAAAGAATACACTTTTAGGCTAGGATGAGCATGTCTCCTTAAAGCTCCCTGATAAATAGTTAATAGTAAGAATTTCAGCCAATGGCTTCAAGATTAAAACAGAAGCTATTTGGAGTCCTTGACTCATCCTATCAGTGTGGGTCTTTATGCTGGGCCATCTCTACCTGGGCACAAAGGACTTCCAGGGAACAGATTAGATAAGACTCTCAGTGGCCTGGGTTTCTGCCATGTCACTTTCCTGCAGTCCTGGAACACTCCAGAGGGATCTAAAAACCTGGACTCACAGCTGGTTTCTGGGCCATTTGGTTACATCTTTAATGAATTTTTAACCTTGTGTGTAAGCAAGCTCTTTTCATTAGGTTTGTCTTGTACTTATCTTCAACATCATTGTCATCCCAACTGACCTGGTCCCCAGAAAAATTTCCGTCGTAAATCCAATAGAGAGTGTCTGGATTCACCCCTCCATCTGCCCTATTAATGAAATTTCTTCTACTGGAAAATAATTGAGAGCATCCTTTGTTGTTCTTCTAAAGAAGTCACTATAATTTTCAGATGCTTAGGCTCTTCTTTCACAAACTGAGAAGGAAGGTTAACAGACTCCAAAGCACAGCTTCACCACAACCAAGCAAATGCTATGGTAGACTCTTTCTACTGATTGTACACCAGTTCTCTGAGTAAGAAATAAAGGGATGGGTGTATCCAGACACAGTTAAATTAAATGAACTTAGTCATCAAAAGCAGTATGTGTGTTAGAGGAAGTTTTCAATGTTAATAGCTAATTTTGTAGAGTATATGGTATATGTAGAGTATACCATATACAGTAAGTATATGGTACACACCATGATTCGAACTTTTCACAATAGCCCCATAATACAGGTTCCATGATTGTTATGACATGTATTAAGCATAAAAGGTAAGTTCAAAAAGGTCCAATGACCTACCATGGGTCACACAGAATGTTTGTGAAAAATTCAAATCTAGATAAGCTGGCACTAGCCTCAGTAGCTTTTTTTGCTGCTGGGCCAGGAGAATTCTAGGCCACCAGGGAAATCTGCAGGATGTTTTGGTATAGGAACAACTGAACTATAGAGATTTTTCCATCAGGGGAGTCCCACAGTCCCTGGGGTATAGAATAGCATTAGGTAGGGCAGTGTGTAGGAGAAGTAAAGCAGAATGTACTGAGAATCCCATCATCATGTCCTTGGAGTCCTGGTGGCCTCCAGGTCCCAGAAGTACAGAAAAGCACAGACAAAGGCAAAACTCCATCAAGCTGGGTATTAAGCATGGCAGGAATCCATCAGGAAACCAACTATAAGGGCATCTTAATGTTGAGCTTCATATTTTGAGTCAGAGATTCCAAATATTCCCCCTTCCTACACAGAACACATAATAAATCATTCAACCTACATGTATATGCAAACAGCAGTCTAGGCTGTGGGGCTCTGATCAATTCTATCAAAGTAGAAAATATGTTGTATTTTACAGTAATAATGTCAAGATCTTCTAGTTCAGGCCGTGGCAAGGAAAAACTAGAATTTCTTAGACTTTAAATTTTGTTATCATATCATGTCTGAAACTCTTTATTGAAGCAAAGTCCCATTATGTTGCTCAAGCTAGTCTTAAATTCTTGATACTTTCTGCCTTACACTACTGAGATCATAAGTGTGTGTGTCGCCACGCCTGAGACAGAATCTATCTTGAGACAAACTTACCTTGGCATGGTTCTTCTTTTGTTGAAACTTAAACTGAAACTATATCTTTGTATGGAGAACGTCCCCTTTTACTCACAGGCTGTAGTGGATGCAAGCTGCTGAAGGGTGTCCCCTCAATATGTTCCTTAGCACTTTCAAATTTGGCACTATGATATGCAATCTGTTTTTTTCCACTGTTTCTCTTTGGACCATGAAGTAGAAATAAAAGTCACTATCCAATATAAGAGGTGGGAAAAAATAATCCATTGCCTAAATACTACATCCAGTAGCACATAGGGAGGCAAGTCCTAGAAAATGGTACCGAGGAAATTCTGTGTGTTTTGAATGACTTCTATTCCCCCTTTTGAGTCATTCTCCCATCCAAATATAACTCCTATGGTAATACCAGGATGATAGAGTGAGTTCTGTGAAAATGGTTCTGAAATGTATTCAGTCACCTTGAGGTTGTGGTTGGAGATAACATTTTGATTGTAACAATTATAATTGAAAACTGGCTAGGATATCCTACCTTTGACTATTTTGAGGAAGAAGAGCTTAACTGAAATTGACAATGGAGATCACCTTTAAATCAATCCTGCAATATACAAAAGTCTCAGCCCATAAGAAATTGGGCTGAAATGAGAGAGCTCAGCACTTGAGAGTGCTTTACTGTTCATACAGAGGACCTTGGTTCAGTTCACAGCACCTCCCTCACAACTGCCTACAACTCCAGTTCCAGAGAATCTGACACTCTCTGGTCTTCTGAATGCATGGGGTGCACATAAACTCATATAGGAACAAATACATACATAAATTAAATAATACATTAAGTCTTTATAAACACAGGAAAATAAAAATATTCCTATCAGTACTGTAAAGTGAACTAGTGTATTGAACAGTACATTGAGGGTTATAGTACCTCTAAAAGCCACCCTTCACGGTTAAAACTATTTATTTTTGCACTTGCTGAGAGTATCAGCATCCTGATAGCTTTAAGCTGCACTCTCTTTGAGAATTCTATGACCATAAAAGTGACTATTTCTTTATCACACCCTATTCCTGGTATTCATGAATAGTTCTATGTATATTATAAGGTAATTTAATTTGTCATTAAAATATCTTCATACAAACAAATCTTAGCCATCAAGTATCACTATGAAGTCTGCCACTTAAGGAGGAAATAGCATTGATTTTATCCAAAGTCTTGCAGAAAATTAATGAGACATGAATGCCGCCCATCTCATTCTGAGAGATCAGCATTGTTTTGATAGCAAAGTCATACAGATCTAGCCAAAGAACCAAAGCAAAAATGAGTGCTTCTCCTGAACAAAGATGCAAAATCTAACAAAACATTTAGCAAATAGGATTCAACAACATAAAAAAATGATACATCATGATTAAATGGGGTATATAGTAGGATTGAAAGACTTATTTACTATTATAAAAATCAATGTAATACATCATATTGACAGAATATCTTTAAAGTATGATGACCTCAATAGAAATATAAATGATATTTGATAAAATATAACATCTAATCCTGGTTCTTTTTAACATTCATTATAGTAATAATAAAGAATTTCCTTTGGATAATGAGGAACATATATGAAGGTAAAATCTCCATTTAATTTTATAATTAATGTTGAAAAGCTAAACGCTTTCTCTCTAAAATTAGAATCCAGAAAAGAATTTCTTTATTTCCATTTAACGTTGTATTGAAGATTTGTTCCATATAATATGGCAAGGAGATATAAAAGACATAACTAGAAAGAAATAGATAAAATTGTTTCTATTTGAAGATTTCATGATCACCAATGTAGAAAAATCCTACAAGGTCTACATAAGAGCTAAATTATTAACAATGAGCAATATTTAATACATCAAATATTTAATACATCAAATAATTAAATATCTAACAAACAATAGAAATTTGAAATTTCATAAAACAATATCATGTACAAAACCACGACTATATTGAATATTTGTGAATAAAGATAACAAAATAGTCTATGATATGCTCCAAAAATGGTGATAGAATCAAGATCTGAATGAATGAGAGAAATAAACTGTGTTGATAGTTCAGAAACCTGAGGAATAGTAAAGTGTAATTTGTCTCCAATTTAATCTACAGATTCAATGCTATCACAAGCAAAATAGACTGGGGTGCAAAAACTCATGTGAAAGTACAATATAGAATGGCCCAAAAATGTTCAAAAATCAACTGTTTGGGAACTCCTGTATCTGAGTTCAAGATAATTAAACACAACCCAAAACACAGTGATATTGTCATAAAGATGAACAAAGAAATCAATGCCAACAGAAAAAAAAGTTTAGAGAGAGATTCACATATTTTGGGGCAATATATTTTTGTTTGATAATATTTTTATTATTATGAGATAATTATACATATTTTGGGGCACTAATTTAACACATATGTCCAGCATTACTGATTCAATTTAGGTAATTAAGATTTCTTGTCCCTGCCGGGCAGTGGTGGCGCACACCATTAATCCCAGCACTTGGGAGGCAGAGGAAGGCGGATTTCTGAATTTGAGGTCAGCCTGGTCTACAGAGTGAGTTCCAGGACAGCCAGGGCTACACAGAGAAACCCTGTCTCAAAAAACCAAAAAAAAAAAAAAAAATTAAAACAAAAGATTTCATGTTCCTTATCATTTATCATGAACACTGCTTTGAACTTCTGGCCTACACAACTCATCTGAGTAAACAAATGAAGGGTGCTGAAAGTTAGTAAGTACATGGTGATTTGTCCCACAGCAATAGAAAATCAATAGATCCAATAAAACCTTAGAAATAGAATATGTATAAATAAATGCATAAACATAACAGTATAAAAGCAACCCAATTAAAAATAAATATTTGAACAAGTACTTGACCAAAATAAATGTTTAGATAGCTATGAAGCACCTCAACAGATATTCAAAATTATATGTCACTAAGAGACAAAACTTAAAACCATAATATCATACAATTTCTCACCTTTTAAAATACCTAAACATTTTAATGAACATAACAACTGATAGTAACAATGTATAGCAAGTGGAAATCTCATAAATCACTGTTATGTATATAAAATGTATTAGCGTAAAATCAGTTTGATAGTTAATTAAAATATTTATACAAGTTAAGTGAAAATATGCTTTTGTTCACAAATATTCATAGAACATAATAATAGTATTTTTATTATTATGGGATAATTATACATATTTTGGGGCACTAATTTAACACATATGTCTAGCATTACTGATCCAATTTAGGTAATTAAGATTTCTTTATTTGCAATTGGCTTAAAATTTTAAAACCCAGTATCTAACATAAAAATAATGAATGAATGAACATTATATAATGAACATATTGAAATAAGGGTGTTCATTCATAATTCTCACATATGCAGATATATCAAAATTATCATATAGAAATATATATAAGTTATATTTATATGGATGTATCAAAATTCATTCATTGATTATTCTTTCGGTTGTCATAGTTATTTCAAAATTTGAAAAGTTTTATCTGACTTTCCGTGTGATTTTCTTGAGAATTATTCATTTTGTTGAATATGTGCTACAGTTTCACTCATATACAATTTCAAACATGCAAAACAATCTGTAGTTGCACCCCCCAAAAATAGTAATTGCCTAGGTACAGAGCAGGGAATTAAAGAAGACAAAGATGGGAATTTATAAAAGAGCAGAGGAAAACTTTTTAATGTGATAGATGTATTCCTTATATTGGTGCTGATGATGGTTCACATAATTTTAAACATTAAATTGAGTAAGTTACCCAGTCCATATACATATATGCAGAGACAGCATATTGAAGTCAAGGAATATTTTCAGTTATGAATATGCTGATAAGAGATAACAA
>NC_047679.1:83086321-83146104 GCF_011762505.2 Arvicanthis niloticus | reverse complement strand
CTTATGCTACTTCCTTGAGTAAAGTCACATGACCTGTTGTGAAATCATCTGTCTAGCATAATTCTGGTTTGGTTGGATATAATTCTTAGGAGGCAATCATGCTGAGGTGTGAACACATACCCACGGTGATCATGAATCATGGTAACTATATTTGGTCTCCTGCTGCTTCAGCTAAAGGTATGAATCTTCTAGACTGAAGAACAGTTCGAAGGTGAGTCAATGCTAAGTACCTCATCAGCTAAGGTAAGCAATTTTAATTTTTCCATAAAATATTATGGAATTTTTTATACTCGGATCATCTCTCCCATCACAAGGATATCCAGGACCTCCTTTCTTCCCAGGGGTATGCACTCCTTCTTACCTTTGATTAAAGAGGCATCATATTTTCCCACTGAAGCAAAGGGAGCCTCAGATCATTCCAGTTTGTCAGACGTCTTAAACATTCATTTAGTTTGAGGAATCCCATACAACTTCCTGAACATCTCCGTGAGTTTTCATGTCAGTGATTTCTCTGCAGGCTCTGTAATCAGAAGAATTTGTGTTAAGTCCCTTTCAAATTGAAGGGTGTCTAGATCTCCCTTATTCCAAGAAGATAGAACGTTTGCTTTTTCCTTGACAGTGTATGTCAAAGATTCTTCATTGCATCATTACTGAACCTACAAAACTGAGCTGAAAGGGAAATCTGGGAAAACAATAGGAAAAATATCTGAGGCTCAGTCTACAGTATCAAGAAGCTGTGAACTATGGTTTCCCAAACTTCTCCTTCAGGCTCAAGGAAAACTGTAGTTTCAGTAATGATGCAATGAAGAATCTTTGACATGCATACTTTGTCAATGAAGAAGCATACATTCTATCTTCTTGGAATAAGGGAGTTCTAGGACACCCTTAAATTTGAAAGGGACTTGATACACATTCTTCTGCTTACAGAGCTTACAGAGAAGCCACCGACATGAAAACTCACAGAAGATGTTCAGAAAGTTGTATGGGATTCCTCAACCTAAACGAATGTTTAAGCCTCCTTTGGACAAAACTGGAATGATCTGAGGCTCCCTTTGCTTCAGTGGGAAAATATGATGCCCCCTTAATCAAAGGTAGAAGGAGTGAGTACCCCAGGGAAGAAAGGAGGTCCTGATATCCTTGTGACAGGAGCGATGATCAGAGTATAAAAATTCCCATAATATTTTGAGCAAGCATCCCCTGACAATGGTTTCCTCAGAGAATCCACTTCTAGTCATAGAATTCTCAGTACTATTTCTCTAGGAGGTCTTAATGTTTCCCTTCTGATCTGGATGACAAGTCATCCCCAAATGACTGAAGGATGGCAGATCACTCTGAATGGATATCCTGGGACATAAAATGATATCCTTGAACCTGACAGTAAAAATCTGAGCCCTGATCTAACTTCTATCTTTAAGATTGACAGTTGAAATGGAGCAGGTTCCATCTTTGTTGCCCCTGCCTGTGCTGCTGTTGAACAGCTTGTGGAGAACTTGGAGCCAGAGATTACCAACCAACTTTGTAAGAAAAAAATTTCTCTGTTTCCTGGGAAGCAGGCCTCAGAGTCCCAGAGCACATGGGTATTCTGTACTGTGTGGACATTTGCACTTGATAAGGTATCTTCTGCACCTT
This sequence comes from Arvicanthis niloticus, assembly GCF_011762505.2. NCBI lineage: Eukaryota > Metazoa > Chordata > Mammalia > Rodentia > Muridae > Arvicanthis > Arvicanthis niloticus. The sequence continues at coordinate 83,144,475 of NC_047679.1, read as the reverse complement.
CTTTCAATTCCCATGGTAACCTATTGCCTGAGTGATTATGTGACCTTTCTGCTCTTCCCTATCCTCCCAACATATTTTCTCTCTCAAAGTGGGACCCATGACCTTCTCACATATGGTCAAAGTACTTTTTATAACTAACTGATCAGGCATAGTTCCAAAGGTGACTATTTCTGTAAACAAGGGACCCTAGTCCACTCTGGTTTGAGGTCCAATAGTCCAAGTTTAGAATCAGAGCATAGAACCTGTGCCATCTGACGACAGGCAAGTCCACAGAAACGTAATAACTTCCAACATTTCTGCCTAGATCTGGACAGCTGAACCAACTAGATGTAACCTAGCCAGCAACAGTCATCCCAAACCCTTGGGAAAAAGAAATGAGTTTCTGCCTGCTCTCTCCCTAGAATGAACACAAGCTATACAGATACAAAACTCTGAATTGGAAACTTATAATCGCTGCCAGAAAATTTCTCCACTGTATAAGGTACCCGGGGGCCTTTACAATTGACAGAAGTGTATATGGCACCTTCACTCTGCCTGAAGGAGATTCTGTCCTCCTTTTTCAACAGGGCCTCAGGGTTAATGTTAACTTACTCCTTCTCACTACAGTGAACAAAATGGCAGAACTCTCCTAGGACTAACATTGCCCTAGACCCCATTTGCCAAATGGGCCCTTAAACACCTATTATGCCTTACGTGGTCCTTACAAATTCCTATTCCTATAAAGTTGCTTTGAGTCTTTTCTCCTTAAAGGGCTGTCAGATCAAGGGAGCTTTATACCACTCATTCTCCATAAAAGAGCATCTAACATTCCCTGTCTGTCTTCCCAGTAGGATTTTGGGCCTATTGTTGACCTCCACCTGCCAAATAGATTTTAGACCTTCAATTTCTGCAAAGGGGGCCCTGGGAAATCAAAATCTATTCAACAGGGCTCTCAAAACTAGCCCCTGTGTAAAAGGGGTGTTTCAAACCTTCATCCTCTACACCAGGGGACTTCACGTCCACCTGTGCAACTAAAGAACCACCAGACCTTCTCTTCAGCCCATGCCTCACAAACACATCCATTAACGAAGTTTTCTTTAAAGCTAACCGCTCTGTCCAAGATGTCCTTACAACACATTTGCAACCAATGGTACCTCACATTTCTCTGCTTTTAGATCATAGGATAGAAGATAGAAAGATGAAATCGGCTTTCATACCCTGTGCCTCAAAGTTGGTCATCAAAAATGCAGAACTGACCTTAATAGTCGCATGTAATTAAAATGGTATAAAAGCAAAACAGAGGAGGGGGAATGGGATAGGGGTTTTTAGGGAGGGGAAATGGGGAGAGGGCATGACATCTGTATTGTAAGTAAAATATCCAACAAAATATTCTAAATTAAAAAAATGCATGATGCCTATCATTTATTTGCAGATGTGTGTAGTTTGAACACAGACATGAGGAAACATCAATGCTTGTTGGAAGACTGAGGTGATCATTGCCTGGACTCTCAAAGATTTCACATAGGGTATGCATCTGGGGTGAGGCAATCAGAACATTCTTCCAGTGCACAATGTAGTCTAGAACCTTCCCCTGCTGACCATGGGTGAACTGGATATTTCTGTTCTACAAAATATGACTGGGGACCTCTAGCTTATGAACCAAGACATTCAGGATTTCTCCTTTGCTGAAGGTTGTCTTAGAACTTCTCATTCTGAGAAGAGGTTCTCAGAACTCCTCTGTTGCCCAGTTACTTCACACACTTTTGTTTTTTGAAGTGCCTGAGAGAACCTGGCCTCTGCCCTTTCCCTTCACCAACACTGTGGCCTTGGATCTTGTCCACTTCTGCAAGGGGGGATGTGAGCCACTGTCTTTGACCAAGGAAGCTCCCACGTTCCTTTTTTCCAAAGGTGACATTAGACATGCTCTTTTGAATAATAGTGTATCGTGCCTTGTATCTTCAAGCATTCTCTTATGTCTTTGAACTACCTCCAATGTATACACTATAATAAGAGAGAGCCAAGCCTTTCACCTTTCACCATGGTGGCTAAGGAAATATATTGTTTCACTCTAGTTGAAGGTCCCAGGTCCTATGTGGAGAATTATGGACTGGATCCTATGTTATGCTCCATAGCCTAATCACATTGCTGTTGCCCATACATGGACATGTTAAGACAAACTGAAGGAGGCAACCCAGCCAGGGACAGGCATCCAGGCTGTTTGAAAAAGGCTTGTCTTGTTGCCTGAACTCCCCCAGATCAAACACAAGTTGTGGAACCTCTACCAACTAAAGAAGAGTTAGAAGCTGAAGAGCAGTGCTGGGACCTTCCTTTACTGAATAAGGTAACAGGGGCATTCATGTCTAACAGGATGCTGCATGGTACTTACCCCTCTCCTAGGGCTTTCTAACCCATCCATACCTTTGCACAACCAGGTCTCAAAGTTTTTCTCTTTCTCATAAAGGCCCAAGCACTTTCTCTCTTCCCAAGTTACCTCAGTCCTTTTACTTTACTGAAGAGAATGTCAGACCTCCCTCCTACGACTAAACCTACTGCAGACCTTCCCCATTTGTCCAAGGTGGACTAAAGTACTCATTTAGAGGAAACACCCTCAAACTTTCTGTTTCTTTGAAAGCAGGCCTAGTCATTTATCTTCTGGCTAAAGAGGCCCCAGGTAGAGTAAGCCTTGTGCCATCCCTTCTGTAGAAGCCAGAATCAAATCCACTCACATGCAGTCCAGTGTAGTGTAAAAGGAGGCTATGATTTCCTCCTTCAACCACAAGGACTATAGACATCCAGTTTCTGGCCAAGGGTGTATGTCTCATGAAACAATGATGACAGAGACCACAGGTTTGTCTCCTATGGCCAAGTTGGGTCTCATTCATTCCATCTGTAGTCATAGGAAATTCAGATGTAGCCTCTAGCTATGGGATACCCTAGTTCATAGCTTCATTCGAAGGGCACCTTACACTTGACTTTAAACTCGTCTGACGTTAGTGCCAATCTCTCTGAACAAATTGCCAGGCAAACACAATTGCAACCTCAGAATGGGACCCCACAAGTTTCCGGGTGTATGACAGAGGGTAGCAAATGGAAAGTGAAAACTAACAGATATGCGATCTATAGGTGGTTGTCAGAAATGCAATGTTCCTGTCTCTCATTTAAGGATACACACAGACCAATACCACTTCGAGGGAGCATCAGATTTCAGACCACCTCTCATCCTGATGGAAGAGCTTGCTGATTGCTTCTTGTACTCTTCCCAAAAGGATGTACAATAGATGGATAATGAAAGCTTGGAAGACTATTTGGACACAAATGATGTAGTACCATACTGTTCTCCCACTAGCCAAGGTAAGCTAGATTTTCCCCTTCTGCACAGTGAGGTGATTGGATCTTGCTATTTGGTCAAACATGGCCAGGCACTTTCTTTCTAAGCAAAGCAGTTCTGGATGACTCCAGATGTTCCATTTATGAATACAGGCTACTCAAACTGCATCTATTTTCCAGGCATCTCATACCATCTCCTTTGGATGAAGGGTCATCAGCACTTGACTTGGAATAGGTGGCCTTCAGGCCTTTCTGCTCTTACAAATACTACCCTAAACCTTCCCCTTCTGTCCAAGGTCAGTAATAAAAATGACTGGAGTTCACTCCTGGGATCTCAGGATTTTCACTTTGCCTAAGGGGACCAAGATCAAAGGGTCCTCAAAGCATCCCCCACCTATATATGGGCCTCAAACATAACCCTCTGATGATGAACTTTAGATCATTTCCCTCTAACCATGGCCACTAAGAAAATACCTGTGTGACCACAGGGGCATCATTTAATTCTGCTCTGTGTTAACAGAGCCTGAAACTTCAGTCTTCTGTTTTTCATACCATCCTTCATGCTCTATCCATGTAGCTGATGACAAACTTCAAGAGGACTTAGAGACTGACAATCATGACTGATGAATAATGCTTAGATTGCTGCCTACCACAGTGTAACTGAGGATGCAAATCTTCTAAACTGTGAAGCAGTCCTACCTTCCCTACTCAAGGTAGGCGAGGACATTTTTTTTATCCTTAAAGAGGTTTGGGACTTTAAGCAGACTCTAAGTATGCTTTAATCCTCTACTTCTGAACATCATTGCTTTAGACAACCAACTTCTGTCCATTATATATCAAATGCACCCTCTGTATATAAGAGGGTCCAATATCTATCTTACAAGATGGACAGGGCATGAGATAATCTCTCCCTGCCCAAGGCCTCAAACTCCACTTCGAGTCAAAAAGGTCCTCAATAATTATACTCTCTGATCAAGAAGGATTTCAACTTCATTTCTGATGAAGGAGGGCACAAAAATTCCACTTAACTGTATCTCACATCCAACACCTCTCATCTGAAAGGGACATCAGAATAACTACTTTTGTTCCAATAGTCCACAAATGCACACTCTCTGTCCAAGAGGTCTGTAAATGTTATCCTTTCATAGTGAGGCTTTGGTGCCTTTCTCTCTGCCTATAATGAGGAGCCTCAGACACTCCATGCCTGCTCATAAATATTTCCTCTTACCCTTCTGTCTAGGGGGCAACAACACTTTCTCCTAATGCCCACAGTTCTTGAAGTCTTTTAGCCCAAGGTGGACTCATGCCCACCCTCTTTTGAAAGGTGTCAATTGATCTTGTTCTACTGACTTTGTGTGCCTGCTATATCCCAACTGTCTAGGATATCTTCCAAACTTATTCCTACTACATATATTCTGAGACATTCCTCCACTGAAGAAAGAGGCCTTGGACTTATTTCCTCTGACCAAAAGTTTCATAGCCTAAAGATAACCATTCAACCTGTTGGAATGATGAAACAACTGCAGCCTGGACTTTCCCACAGCACACAAAATATATGGACACTCTAAATACTGAAAAATAATTGGAAAGTAATCGAGCAATACTGAAATTTCCTGTGCTCCACAAGGTATTTACATTTTCTCCAATGAGAAATGGTCTTTATTATTTTATTGAAAATAGAAAGAGATTTTACCCCTGTGACAAATAGGTGTAGAATTTCCCTTTTCACAGAGTTTCTCAGAAATCCCACTTATGACCAGGGTGCTGTGACACTCTTATTCCCATGAAGTCTGGCACATTACCTCGTAGAGGAAGGGTACAACAGTGCTACTTCTGAGCAAAGCTGCCCAAGCTCCTCCCCCATTCTACACAGGAAGATTTAGACATTCATAAGAGGGAGTGCTCCAGATCTGGCCTGTGTGAGCGAGGAAACACCACAGAGTCACCATCTTCCCAGTGCATCTCCTACACACAACTTCTAGTTTCAGAGGTCTGGGAAGCACTGTTCTGACCTAAGAGATCTAAGAGCACTGTGGACTGAGGTCCCACTGAAAAGAATATCAAGGCAAGGGTAAATGAGACTACTTTCTTTGTTTTGGTCCCACAGACCCAGACAGTCTGTCCTCCATGCAGAGAAATGCGTGGATGGACATATATTTGAGGAAGACACTGAATATGAGGCTACTTCATTCCAGCCTCTTAGAAGACTTCTAAGACATCTGTCATGCCTAGCACTGACTATCGAATGGTATGTATTCTAGATTGTGATTTCAAGTTTGGAGCTAATAAAGAAACATTCTGTAATTCTCAAGGTATCAATCAACCTTCAACTTCTGCTCAATAGTGCTCCAGACATAAAGAGTAAGAGAGGCTGAGCCTCTTCCATACAATCCTGGGGACCTCCAATCTCATCCTTCTACTTTAGAGCATCTTAGATCTATCACATGTCCCCAGAGGGGCAGAAACAATTCCTCCGATGCACACAGGGAGATTGGATATGTCTCCCCTTACCCAAAGTTCTCTTAGTACCCTCTTTTACTGAATTAGCTTCTAGACTATTTCCTCTCCCTAATCATACCTGAAATATTCCTCTTCTCACCAAAGGATCACATGCTGCCTGTTCTAATAGAGAACTACAGTCCACCAGTATCCAAACGGTTCTCAGAACTTCAAACTGTTTTCCTGTGGGAGTGTACTCACTAAGTACTTAATTGGGCCTCAGATCCTTCCAAACTCCTGCCTCTGATTTTCCAGTGAGTCTCAGATTTCATTTTCCCCAGGCCATCTTCAAATATGCCTTTCTAACCAAGGAGGACACCACATTGTCCTCCTCTGGTGCAGGGTCCTCAGACATTCCCCACCCTATCTTTAGGACCTATATTATTTCCATCCACCCAAAGGGACCTCCAGACCTCCCAGGCTGTAAGTTGCAGAGCCCAAGCTTAGCAAGTGCAGCCCAGAACAGAAGCTCACTGCCTCAAGGCAGAAACCAAAATGATGTGTTCCCCACATTTCATACCTAGACCTAGCAGCTGAACATATGCTTAAGAAGGAGAACCAGTGTGGGACTGTCAGCCAGGTTTTCTGATGGATGCTCAGACTGCTGCCTGACCTAGCACCACATTCACTACAAGGAACCCATGTCTCTGAGGAGGAGTATGCAAATTTCAAACTCTACCCAACCAAACATGCTAGTTTACCTCTATAAAAAGGTCACAGATTTCCACTCTCTCCCCAAGAAGCCCTCAAATATTTCAGCTCCAATCCTAGGGATCTTGTATTTTCTCCATGGCTTTTGGGGTTTCACTTCTTTCCCATACCCCTCGACAAGATTCAGACTTCTCACCTCTGACCCACTGATCCCTGGTCATACATCTCTGACTAGTCTTGAGGGCATTCAGGGTCTGCATATGAGGCCTTCAATAAAGCCCACATTGTCTCACACATACTCTTTCTGACTAATGGGATCTTCAAACTCCACCTCTGGCCAAGGAAACTTTACAGAATCCTTTCTCATTAGCTGGGGTCTCTGTAGTGACATCTTTATCCTCCAAGCAAACTCTGGTTTTACCTTCTGACCAAGCAGCTTTCCCACTTTGCTCAAAATATGTAACACTTACACAATGTGGACAAAGAGGCCTTGATCATTCTCCTACTTATTGATATAGCATTCCTTCCCTCAGGTATGAGATCTCCAGAGCAGCAGAAAGAGGCTGAAATACCAGTCATCATCTTCAGAGCTTTCAGCATCAGTGGAGTGGTCCCAACCTTACTGCCCAGACATGGATGGTTGAACACATACCTGCTGCTGCATGCAACCTTACTGCAATCACTAAATCATCCCTTTGGCAATTTCTGTCACATTATATTGTGATTACAATTTTTCTATAGAAATTAAATGATTTTAAAACACATATCTGGAATGTTTACTGATTTCAACCTGCTTTATGCCTGGTTTTGTTATTTGATGTGTTAATTTGGAGACTTAATTCAAGTGGTCTGTATAGATAACTAAAGCCCAGTAAAGTACTCTTCAATCTCAGGCTACTATTCCATGCTTGGAATGTTTGAAAGAAAAGATACATGTAACACGTTTCACACTTCTGCACCTTCTTCTAAGTAAATCTGTGGATGATTGAATGAGGAGTGAATGAACGTGTTTCTTTTACTGGCATACCAAGAACATACTCGTGGTTAAGGTAAGTTGACAACGTGATGCAAGAATAGCCACCAACTCATTTCTTTATGATGTATAATGAAAAATACATTTTGTATACACGTTTAATTCTGTAAATGGATGCATGATCAAAAGATCTATGATGGTCTTGTGATCTTAACCTAATATACTTTAGATATTTTAAATTTTCCTCTCAAGGAATACATTTAGTATGTGTAGAAAAATACTTCATGATATTTTTCATATAAGAGTATATAACTTTTCATACATAAATATGAAGTTTGTTGTAGAAAGTTCTTTAAACAAAGCATTTACTCCACTATTTCAATTTAATCTGTTCCTTGAATCTATTTATATGTGGCCATTGGGAATATATCCCCAAAGACTCCATTGCTAATACAGCCATAAAAATACTTTGGATACTGACAGAATCCTTGGAGTGTGTACATATAAAATCACAAAATTTTGTTTATATTCTTTCTGGGATATTTTGTTCTACAATCCAGAAAGGCTTTTGCATCCTTTTTAAAATCAGTGTTTCCGTCGCTTTGCTGTACTTACAAGAGTTGCTAGAAATGACTGCTGCTTTAGGGGTTAAGTATTTTGTTAGTGGAGATATAACCAGAACACTAAATAAAACTTTCTGACTGAGTGATAGGTAAATTTAGTTGGGCTGTATTCAAAGTTAATTTATCACTGAACCATACCCTTTGTTTTACTGGAAAAGAAAAAATGGTTTGCTTTTTATGGCTGGGTCACAGTTTGTATAGTAAAGAAATGTTGTAATCTTTATATCTCAATTTTAAGGTTTCCTTATTTGTATTATAGGAAATTGATGATTTTGGAAAAAACACATGTATCTTGTAGCAGAGGTTGTATGACAAAATATATTCAGCAGCACAAATACCTTCTGTAGAAGAAGTGTGTGTGGGAACAGGGACTTCGGGAAAGCAGCTGGGTCTGCAGAGAGTGATTGACTGACTGGAAATTTAGTGCTTTGGAGACAAGGCACATTTTTCTCTGTGTGGGACATTAAGGGTTAAATTATGACCTCATGACATTCACAGTCAGATGCCAGCATGTATTAAAAGGACATGTGGTATACACATTTCTACCCCCTGTGTTGCTTGCCTTGTGTCATAATGTTGACACCTAAATGACTCCTGTGAAATCTGGAAGGGACTAATAATATAGTCATGAAAGTTAGTTAAATCACTTACTGCTGTGATGATATCTTTTCAGTGTTAAAATTCTATTGCTACTTCTTCAAAGGTGATCTGGTGTTTAGTACATTGCTTCTTTATTCTCCATATTGATTTATATCCCTATGGCTCAGAATACCCATGTTTTCTCACACTGTTACCCACTCATATTGCCATTCTATAGTTTGAAGCTCAGTTTGACCCAGTATTGGCCAGTGGAATTCATGGTGTCTTCATCTGATGCCTCTGGAGTATTTCCTGAGTCTGAACATTTCACTCTGTGCCTTTGTATAGTACATAGAAAGGCGGGGCACCTGGAAATGTAATGGTAAATGGACAAGCTCACACTTCCACTTTGTGTATATATTCCCTGGCATTGCTGGGTGTGTCCAGGGTTATCAAGTAGGAAGAAGAAAGGGATCCTGTATTCCTTCTCCTGAAGTAGTCTGGCCAGACAAGCCACCATCATTCCATCCTCTGGGATTTAGCTGCTTTCTCCTCCTGGTTTCCTCTACTCCATGTTTCTTTCCTGTGTGTTACCTTCCAGTGTGACAGAGAAAGGTTTGATCTCTGTATCCCAGAAGCATGAGCTCATTGAGAAGACTGCAGTGTGCTGTGGAGATTCCCGGTCTGAATGCATGTATAGAATGTGTGTTTGCTCTGGGCAGGCTTTTTCTTTCCACCATCCTTACCTATTTAACAGGTTATCCATATCCTGTCTCATGTTCATCAGCAGTCTTTTGAGGTTAAGTGTGATTCCATGTACAAAAACACTGTGCAAACACAAAAAGAAGGAGGGACAGAGGTTCTGTGGAGTAATTCTTTTACAGCAGGTGTCCTAGAACTCAAGGATAAGGTACTAAATTAGTGATCCTCACATGTGGTGTGTGCTGCATGTCCAGCTCTCTCTGGTGTCATTCTTAATATTCTTCCTTCACAATCTTCCCATGTAGTGTTGAGTTCCTAATACACCCTTTATTCTCCACATGGGAGGCACTTCCAACTATTTGCGCAGGGAATCTTTGGGATCTTCATATTGAACACACACACACACACACACACACACACACTCAGTTAAATTGTAATTGCCTTGGCTACCTCAAAGGCAATTTCTAAAGGCACTCCTAATCTACCCCTGCTACCCCATGCCCAATCAAGGAAGTGGCCAGTGGGAACTTACCAGAAATTTCACATGGCTCTTTGGCCTTATCTACTGAACCTCTTATGTCCATCCATCTTTCTCCCCCATGTCCTGGTGATTTCTTTCTCCTCCCTCCTGATTCCTAGCATTTGCAACTCTGTGGTCCTGACCCATCTCTCTTTGCACAGTCATTGGCCCCTGACATCTTTATTGATCAATCAAAACCCCATTGGGAACAAAGACCTTTAAATTTTGGACACACATTTCCAGCTGAATCAAGCATTAGAACCAGTCCCAACAACCAATGTAACATTAAAGTCTCCAATTCATATAACCTGTATCTTTAGAGACCAATATCACATCATACCAATACATCACATCTAATCACACCACACCATAGCACATCACCACACACCATAGCGCACCAGAATACACCACAACACACCACCGCAACACACTACAGTACACCACATCACACTGTAGAACACCACACTACACCACACTGCACTACAGTATATACATCCTTCCTCCAACCAACACACAGATTGATATGAAGAGGAAATGAAATTTGTACATTGTCAATGCATTTTCTTCAGTCTTTATGTTGTACTGTTTGCCAATTGTTTCTCTTTTCCCTCTGTATCCTTGTCTCTCTTTTAAGAACTTCCTTTTGTCCTGATGAAAAGTATGTGTCACGTTAACAAACCAGTTTTTCTTTGTATTTTCTGTGTTAATTCCCTTAAGGTCTTAAGAATAATTTATCTACACATAGAAATTCAACGTGGACAGCTGGTTTATTTCAACATCTGCTGTGCCACATTTTCTGGACTATGTGACTTCTTGAAATAAATTGTGTGTGTGTGTGTTGATGTCTGTGTGTTCTTTTACCTGAAACAGGGTAGAACTTTCAATGATTTCATGGTGTTTTCCTTTGTTTCTATTTTCTGGTGTCTAGATTTACTCCAAAATTTTCAGCATATCTGTTTTTCTATTGTGTGTCCTTTCACACCTAAATGCACCTTCTGCTTTAATGTCACATATTTTAATGTCCTCTCTCTTTCTATCATCCTCAAATCTTGTCTACTTCTGTTAGTGGTCCACTTTCTTGATTCATGACTTGCAAAAACACACACAGACATACACACAGACATACACACACACTCGTACACACACACACTAAAGCCACACTCACAATGCACATATAGTTCTTGATTCAAGAAACGAGAAAAAACATGGGACATTTTACTTTACTGAGTGTGTTTTATCAGTGAGAATTTTGAAAGTTTAAGCCCTGTGCTACATTTATTTCTGTATAAGATCATTATTCTTTAGATATTTTTCACTTTTTGTCTCATATGAAGTTAATGTTGCTGTGATAAAAACACAATAGCCAAAAGCAAGTTGGGAAGGAAAAGTTTGTTTGGCTTACACTTCCACATCACTGTTCATCATCAAAGGAAGTGAGGGCAGGTTATCAAACACAGCAGAAACCTGGAGACAGGAGGTGCTGATGCAGAAGCCATAGAGGGATGCAGCTTACTGACTTACTCACATGTTCAGCCTGCTTTTATATGGAACCCAGGACCACCTTCCATCAATCACTTACTAAGAAAAAGCTCTACAGGCCTGCCTACAGCATGTTCTTATGGAGGCATATTCTCAGTTGTGTCTCTGTCCTCTCTGATGACCCTGCTTTGTGTAAAGATGACACAAAACCAACCATCATGCATGTGTATGTGCTATTTTTTACTTTAGTGTGTATTCTTCTGTGGTTTGGTTTTCTTTTACATATACTTCTAGCTGGCCTGTAATTCACTATGTAGTGCAGGATGACCTTGACCATCTTGTGATCTTCCAGTCTCTGCCTCTTGATTGTGGAAGTGATTATAGTCACACACCATGCAACTCTTCTTGGAGTTTGTTTTTCTAACACACTCACTTTCAGTTTAACATTTAAATAGACACTTTTGTTACAGTGGGGACAATTTGGAGGTCTTTTATTCTTAAGAATAACCTATCATTTTGCAAAAAAGAGCTCAACAATTAGACATGCTGTAAGTTTTGGTAGCTGTCAGGAGAGAAGAGAGGGATAGGAGAAATATAGAAAGCCATCCCTTTGGAGTCAGGGTACAAGAGAGCAGGAAGTTTCATCAGTTGAGTCAGTAGTTTACTGTGCTGGAGGTAAATGATGGGCATGCCTAAGCCCTTCATATAAGTAAGGAGAATTCCAGAGTGTCAGAACAGGCAGGCTCAGGATTCTCACTGGTGTCTGAAAAAGAAAAGGGAAGAAAACACAGACACATTTGACTTAGAATTTTAAAGAAGATTAAGGAGCAGGGAGGATGGCTTTTATAACTTGCAGATGATTCAACAAGTAAAAGTGCTTGTTTCAAAGGCATGCATGCTTCATGATCTGAGTTCAAATCACACAAATCATGGAAAAAGCCAGATGTGGCCCTCACAATCTATAATCTCAGGATTCCAACAAGATGGGTGACAGGGGCATAAGAACTCACTAAAAGCTTGTGTGCCACATAGCCTGGAGTATGTGCTATGTGCAGTATACTAAAGCAGCAGAAAAAGAGAAACCCTGACTCTAAAGATTGAGGATAGAACTAAATCTAAACTAAAATTGTCCTGTGACCTCCACACTTGCACTATGCCATTTACATGCCTGTATACACACACACACACACACACACACACACACACACACACACGAATATCATTGACAGAGGATGCACATGTATATATCTTCCGTACATAGTGACAGTATTGACTGTGTTCAGTTTCATGGAGCAAATGAGTGAGATGGACAAATGGATTTCCTCTGTGTGCTCTGTGTGTGCATGCATGTGCGTGTTGTCATACTAGCTTCTACAGCTTCATCATGTCTATTCTTTATATTCACCTTAGACCAGGATTGGGTTCCAATCTCGGGTTTATATTAGATATACCTAAGATACTAAGTGTTATATGCCATGAGAATATAATCCAGCCTATGCTCTTCCCCTCCCCACCATACAGAATACATCAGACCTGACTTGCACTGATGTAGTTCTTGTGATACCCACGAGGTGGCAGCACTATATTCTTACAATTTAATGAAAGGGGCTGATGTTTTACAGAGTAGCAAATATGCCCAACTTAATGTATTTCTAGTGTGTTGGGAAGCTTCCTGGGTACACTAGAGCAGTTCCATTCATGCATTACCACAAATCTAGTGCTCAACATTTCACTTCATCTCCACTCAGTGTAAAGTGAGCAGTTCAAAATGTATATAGAGGGGCATTTTATGGAGAATATGGTATCCATACTGGGATTGAATTCTGTGGCCCTCAGGTGTGTTTCCCACATATTCCAACCCCTCTCCAGAAGACTATGGTATGACTACATAGATCCCTCCCTGTCAGACACCTTCACTCTCTGTCAATCATCAGCCAAACACTATGTTCCTTGGTGACTTTCAAGAGCATCCTGGTGTTTGTGGTCTGTTTTACTATTATTCTTTCATGCTGATCATTTTAACAGGCAAAGTTGGAAATATTTGTTCATGGTGGATTAGGTTTTATTTGTGTGTGTGTGTGTGTGTGTGTGTGTGTGTGTGTGTGTGTGTCTATGCTTGTGTCTGTGCCTGTGTGCATAGATGTGCGGGGGAATTGGGAATATATACTTTTGTTTATACAAATGAGTGTATGAGTGTGTGTGTTTGTGCCTGTGCATGTGTATGTGAGTGCCTGTTTGCATGTTCATGTGGGGGGGGTTATGTGCACCTGTGCCTTTTTGTATACATATGAGTGTATCACTGTGTCTGTCTGTCTGTCTGTCTGTCTGTCTGTTGTCTGTCTGTCAGGCTGTACATGTGTGTGTGGTTCATGTGCACGTTTACGTTCATGTTAAGGCCACAAAACGACTTTGGGTGACTTACTCTATCACTTTCTGATTTATTCACTTGGGAAAAGTTCGGTCACTAGACTTGTAACTAGGCTGGAAGTCAGCAGGTCTCACCTGAAGTCCATCGTCACAGCAGAGGGTTAGAGTTGTATGTGTCACTGTGGCCAGCATTTGTGCCTTTGAAAGTCCTGGGGGATGGGACAGTCCTAGAGTACAGGATTAATGTAGGAGACTTGTCAGGAAAGCATATCCTTATCATGAGCAAAATGATGCTTATGACAGGAACAGAAATCTTTCTCTTAGTTTTATGCTTTAAAACTTGCGGATAGGCAGCTAGAGACATCTAAGGAAAAGTGATCTACATATGTTACAGTCTTTGTAACCAGGATATTCTGTTTTTTAAATTGGGTATTATATTTACATTTCAGATTTTATCCCCTTACCCCACTTCCCACCACCACCCAGAAGCCTCCTATCCCATCCCTCCTCCTCATGATTCTATGAGGCTGTGCCTCCACCTACCCCCTCCCCACACCCACCTCCTCACACTCACATCCCCCCCCACTCGGTGTTCAGCCTTCATGGGACCAAGAATCTCCTCTCCCACTTATGCCCGACAAGGCCATCCTCCCCTACATATACAGCTGGAGTCATGGGTCCCTCCCTATGTGCACCCAGGCTGGTGGTTTAGACCCTGGTGTGATGTTACTAACCTTGCAGAAAGACATTGTAATTACTTTGTCATGATAGTCAAGTTATTGTAGGGGTGCCATGTTTGAAAGAAGATAAAATTTGTTACTATTCATATTACTTTGTTTCATTGAATAAAGATTGTTTTTTCCTGTAAGCAATAAGGTAAAAATCCCATAAAAGTAGTAAACAAGAAATTATGAATGATTCCAAAAGAAATGATTCAGATCCCTTGAGGCTGTAGGAAGGCAGCTTCCGGAATTGTGGCTTGATGTAGGCTGTGATGAGGATTCAGATAGACATGGGGATATAGCTCAGTGGTAGAGTACATGCTTAGCATGCATGGGGTCCCGGGTTCGATTCCCGGTATCTCCACGTTTTTACATTTTTTTTCGTCAGGGACTTTTTTTTTTCCTAGGATGTCACAACCTGGAAGACATTTCCATGGAGATCTCCATAAACCGGTGACTATGATAAAAGAGCTCATCTATGTCCATGACAACAGTGTTCCTCTAGAACCCTGATGACATTTCCACGGACACTTCCATAGTCTGGGGAGTACAGCGTGCTCAAGCCTCCAGGAATAGGTTTTGGTCACAGCTTGACCAAAGCTCTGCTTTCATGCTGGTGGCAGTTGCCTAGAAGATGTGCTTTCTCAGAGTGGTGATAGATAGATAACAAGGGTGAATGAGTTCTGCTTTAAGAAAAAGAAAGCAAGGGCTGGGCGGAGCATTCCTAGGTACTGATCAGAGAGAGAAGGAGCCTTATGGTTGTCATAGTAATCTGGGGTCTTTTGGAGACCTTCTTCAATGGAGACCTAATTGATGCAGTGAGAGAAGCATTCTCTCTTACCAAGATTGTGGGTTCCCAGAGATGAACACTTCAGTCTCCCTGAGGGTGGGAAGACAGATGCATGGATCCCAGATCCGAGTTGGCTCACTTCCACCTTGGGATTTGTGGCTAGTGAGTCCCCTCCAGAAAGAGAGAGACATAGGGCAGTCTGTCTCTCAGAGGGTGCTGCTCTGTACCGTGATGCACAGGTGCCAATTCCGGGGAGGGGATGTGAGGAGGGGGAGATAGGAGAGAATAGAGTGTGTACACTGTGTTCCCAGTATTACCCTAGTGAAACCGGTATGAGAGGTGGGACATTAAGTGGAAATTCTAAACAATAGTCTATGATGGTCCTGTATAGATGTCTCAGATGATTATTTACATACGCAGTTGGCTAGAATACTTTCTTTTCCTTTCTTTACTAATTTTTGGTGGTGTTGGGTTTTGTTCCTTTGTTGTTCTTAAACTTCCAGATTTGCTTTGTTTTGAGACAGTATCATGGTGTCCTAGCCTGGCTTAGAACTCTAAATGATCCTCCTACCTCAGCTTCGTGGTGATGGGGTTATAATTGTGGAAAACCTATGTGCTTTGGATTAACCAGAAATTTTAAGTTGTAGATTTTTGTGGTACCCACTCTACCAAGTGACCCTGGTTCTCCTCAGAAGCCCCAGCCATGCTGATGTCTGCATACCTGACTTGTTAGTCTTGCTAACAAATCCCTTATAAAATGAGCAATCTTACTCAATGTCCCAGTTCACACAACTGCCCATGTGCAACCTTTCACATTTTTCAATTTCTGTTTACTGCTTGACTTTTGGAAGCTTTTTGGCAAGTTCCAGAAAAGTTGCTACTGGATATGAACTGTTCAAATTTTTCCCCTAGTCATAGACTGAAAGCTTCTCATTTTTTAACCTATGGAAACTTTTATATTTTATAGATTTTACCTTCTCCAGTTCTCCAATTTTGGTTTTCCTTGCTGTTTTGTCTGTGAAATATTCATGTAGCATCACGTGATAGAGAGTAGTTTTTTTTCCTGTGTCATGATATATACTTTATTTGATAATTGTGTACCTCCAAATTATATTTTAATATTTAACATATTTTATTTGACAGCCGTCATAGCCACAAATGCCCTACTGTTCTGTTTATGGAATGTGCCTCCCCTGCATTGACCATGATCAGATACATACAACCCAACATCGAAGGTTCCTTGTTCTCCAATGTTGCTGTCTACGTTCAGTTATTTCTCTTCTTTCTTTTTAAATTTACTTTATTTTTAAGTTATTTTCTTTTTTTACATTCCAATCATTGTTTTCCCTCGGTCCTAGTCTCATAGTTCCTCATCCCATTCCTTCTCCCTCTTGCCTCTGAGAATGTGCTCCCCTCCTGCCTCCTCCTTACCTGGGGCCTCAAGTCTCTTGAAGGTTAGGTACATCTTCTCCCCTGAGGCCAGACCAGGCAGATCTCTGCAATATACCTGTGAGGTGCCTTGGATTGGCCCTGTATGCTGCCTGGTTGGTGTCTCAGTCTCTGGGAGCTCCCTGGGGTCTATGTTGTTTGAGTCTGCTGGTCTTCCTATGGGGTCACTCTCCCTTTCATCTTCTTCAGTCATTTCCCTAATTCAACCAATTCAACCATAGGGGTCCTCAATGACTTCAGGTCAATTGTTGGCTGTATGTATCTGCCTCTGTCTCAGTCAGCTTCTGGTAGAGACTCTCAGAGGACAGTCATGCTAGGCTCCCATGTGTCAGCACACCATAGCATCAGTAATAGTGTCAGGCCTTGGTGTACCCCATAAGATGGATCCCAAGTTGGTCTGGCCAATGAGACCCCTTTCCTTCAATCTCTTCTCCATTTTTGTCTCTGCTGTTCATCCAGACAGGAACAAATATGAGTCAGAAATTCTGACTGTGGGTTAGTAATCCAGTCTATCTACAGGAGGTGGACTCTTTGAGTTCCCTCTCTTCAGTGTTGGGCATTTTGACTAAGGTCACCTCCAATGAGTCCACAGAGTCTCTTCCCTCCAGGGCCACAGGTACTATCTAGAAGGACCCCCTACTTTTCACTCCCAGAGGCTGCATATTTCCAGTCATACTCCTGGCCCTCTGGGCTTCTCTCCTGTCCCCACTCCCCACCCATATCTCATCCTGTTCCTCTTTTCCCTTCTCCCTCCCCAATCCCGAGCAGATTCCTCCCTCCCTCTGCCTCCCATGATTATATTCTTCCCACTTCTAAGTGGCATCAAAGGCTCTTCACTTGGCCTTTCTGCATGTTACTATGGTCTGTAGGCTGTATCCTAGGTATTCAGTACTTTTTGGGTAATATACACTTAACAGTGAGCACATACTATGCATGTCCTTTTGGGTCTGAGTTACCTCAGGATATTCTGTATTGGGATTAGCTCTTCTTTGAAGGTCTGGTAGAATTCTTCATTAAAACCATTTGACTCTGGGTGTGGTGGGGGGGCGGTTGATGATTATACCTATTTACTTAGGGTTTATGGAACTGCTTAGATAGTTTATCTGATCTTGATTTAACTTTGGTATGTGATATCTGTCTAGAAAGTCACCCATTTCATCCAGATTTTCCACTTTTGTAGAGTATAGGCTTTGTAGTAGGTCCTGATGATTTTTATGAATTTCCTGGTTTTCTGTTGTCATGTCTCCCGTTTCATTTGTCATTTTGTTAATTTGGATATTGTCTCTGTGCCCTTTAGTTAATGTGGCTAAGGCTGTATCTATCTTGTTGATTTTTTTCAAGAACAAGCTGTTGGTCTTAATGATCCTTTGTATTTTTCTCTGTTTCTAACTGGTTGATTTCTGCCCTGAGTTTGATCATTTCCTTCAGTCTACTCCTCCTGGGTGTTTGCTTCTTTTTGTTGTAGAGCTTTCGGGTCTGCTTTTAAGTTGCTCATGTGGGATCTCTCCAATTTCTTTATGAAGGCACTTTAGTGCTATGAATTTTCCTCTTAATACTGCTTTCTCTGTGTTCCATATGTTTGGGTTTCATGTGCCTTCGTTTTCATTGAATTCTATAAAGATGGCAGAGTATGTTAGACTGTTTCTAAGATTATGGACATTGCTCTACTTCACCGACTATAGGAATACTTCAAAAATGCAATCAAAATAAGGCTATAACTTCAAAAAGACAAGAAGTACTGGCAGAGAAGTGTAGGTAGGGAGAGAGAGTGAGAGCAAGTAAAAAAGTGAAGACAGAAGCAAAAGGAGAGGGAAGGAGAGAGGGGACCCAAGGTCAAGTGTGGGGAAGGGATAAGCAGTAGCAGTCCATTGCCAATGGGGACGGAGTGCTTAGGCAGTGGTGAATAACTGCTGATACTCAAACGACCCAGTGCTAAGAAGATGTGTGTTAGTATGTCTCTATGTTCATGATCCTTTTGCATTATGTTTCACTCTGGGGGTTTTCCTTAAAGTTTCCACTTTTATTTGTAACAAATTCATGTTTTCCTCCTAAAATATGATAATGATAGCTTCTACTCCCTGTACTTCTCCCAGATCCAGTCCACATCCCCTTTCATCTGGATGACCTGTGTTTCTGTCTCTCATTACAAAAGCACAGGCTTCTAAGAGATTAAATGAAAAAAATAATAAAATAACATAGAATAAGATAAAACATAACTATCACATAGAACGTGAACAAGACAACAGAAGAAAAGAGTCTAAGAGTAGGCACAAGAATGAGACCCAGCTATTCACATAGTCAACGGTCCCACACAATACAAACCTGAAAGCTATAATATAATATATTTAGATAACGTGGAGCAGTCCATGTGACTTTATAATAGTGACTTTATAATACATAATATATTATATAATATAATTTTAATATAATAGGATATTAAAATCCTTTCTGATATTGAAACTGCAATGAGAACTCTGTCTGTCTCCACCTGTCAAAATGTAGTTGATTCAGAGATAGATAGCAGTTATTTATAATTTCAAACAAATTCCAACAGGTTGTAAACCAATTGACTAAAGGTTATAAAATAGAAGCAAAGATTTATTGTAGGTGCAAGGACTGAGGGTATAATAATGGCTGTGTTTATGTATCAAAACTTCAATGATAACTCAGTTATGCTCTTTAACTCGGCACCAGCCTGTAGAGCTAGTGACAGATAATGAATGTCTAGTCTTATTGGATACATATGCAAACATCTCTGATGCAAACTTCTTATTCAATTTATGAAGTGAATTTGTGTTTGAAATTTTAGCAAACTTTTGTCAAAAAGAAAAATGGATGCCTGTAAAAACCATGTGATGTATTCCCTAGAAAAGTTACCAAAAACTAGGACCATTACCTTGTATGGCATTGTTACATCAGAGCAGGAGGAGACAGCAAAATTAGGAGGAGGAAGGAGAAAGACAGCAGAGTGGAGTTACTTACAAATTGAGAGGGAAGTTGGGAATTAAGAGAGTAATACCCAGAATGCAGACAGAAAGAGGGACAAAGAAGAGGCTGCAGAGAGAGCAAAAGGAGCAGGCAGGCTTCTCCTTGCCATGAGACAGAACACGTCTTTTCTTAACAGCAAGGCAGGCTTGGTCTTACTAAAGAGGACAAAGCTTTTCTCTTTCTTACAGACTTGGTTTAATTCATTTAGCAATAAAAGGGTAGATGCGTTTTCATTCTCTATGAAATGAAGATGTTGGCTCATTTTTCAACCAGAGTGTGTGAATTCTCTCTGCACTCATACTTGGACTTTTGACCTGTATGCATATGTAAGTATGGATGTGTGTGTATGTAAAAGTATGTAATTATGATATAAGTATGCAACTGTGTTCAGCAGGAATGAATGAAGATGTATCAATGTGTATACATGAATTTGTGTATGAATTTATGTATTCACGTATATTTGTTTGTGTTAAAGGTTTTCCTTTTGTGAGTGACTCTCTTCTGGTTCAACACAAGTCTGTTGCTCTAAACCTCCCTCCTGCCTGACAAGCTAGAGGCAAGTCTTCTGGGAAAGAAGAAAAAACCCTGACAATTAGTCCTTTACTTATTCTCCCCATGTTTTATCATGAGGTGCTAAAAGTCAGAGACTGCAGTGTCTGGCCTCAAAGGACAGGCAGGCCAGCTACTGTGGAAAAGTAACTTGGACTTAAGATAGGCAAACGTTATTATTATGAAAATGCAAGCCTAATATCTCACAAGGCCAAGTGTTGTTCCCACTGATACACTCTGCTCCAACAAGTGTTGGAGCAGAACAAGAATGTCATAATGGTCTCTGAAAGAGTATTACTCAGATGCTAAAAGTAAAAAAAAATCATGAAATTTGCATGCAGCTGGATGGAAGAGTACACTCTTCTTGAGTGAGGTAACTCAGATGCAGAAAGAAAAATATGGGATGTATTTGCTTACATGTGGTTATCATCAGTTAAATAAATAATAATAACCAAGCTACAGTTCATCGACCCAGAGAGGTTCTGTATAGAAGAAGTACAAGGTGGACACAAAAATCTCTCTGGGAGGAGAGAATAGAGTAGATAATGTGGATGAATGGGGAGGGTGCAAGAATAGGAGGATTACATGCATTGGGAGAGGGGTGATGACATTGATGAAGAGAATGCAGGAGAAACAGCACTAATGGGTAGTTGGGAGGTGGTAAGGAGATTACTGCAGTAGAAACATTGTAAAATATATGAAGTCCATGCAAGTGTAGTATCCAAATAAGGAGAAAGTTGGAGTCTAAATTGGCCCTCTTGGGTCCCCATGCAGGGATCGTAAAATCCAGTTGAGAGCGTCACATAGCATCCCAGGAATTGCTGAGACCATAGTTTGCTCTCTGCAAACTGAGAGGAAGCTTCAATTCTTAAAGAAACACACACAGGCACATGCACAAGCACACGCACACACACAAACACACACACACACACACACACGCACACACACACAGACACACACACATCTCATTGAACATGGAGAGGTAGAGCTGGTGTCTACCTACACAGATCTTTCACCCCTACATTCTGGTGTCTTTGGTACAGGAAAGTACTCTGCAAGCCACCAAAAGAGAAATGCAAACATCAGTTCAGCCACAAATATCTGGATCTACACGGTGGTCCCAAATGCAAAATATGCTAGATCATCTGTGGCAGAATCCTGTGGGAGTAAACACCCAGCATCTGAATTGACTTAAGGCCCATCCCACTACAGGGGACCTACACCTGACACTGCTTTGGTGATCAAGACCAGAGACTGGATAGCCCAGAGACCTAGAGTAAATCTAAATGCTATGAGTCATAACACAAAGGGGGTGGGAGATAAAACAAAGTGGGGAGATAAAATGAATCTTGAGGTAGCCTCAGGTAAAATACGTTTTATTTCTGCAGACCTAATTGTGACATTCATTCTGATGCACTTATTCAGACCTGGCTTGTACATAGAGAAACTAGGTAGACAACACTGGTTTAGAAAACAAAACCCAGGTAAATGTTCCGTGACCAGAATTTGGTGGTCCTATGTTCTGGATGGCTTGGTTTAGGACTATATCATCTGTTTAGAACATGATCTCATGTTTGCATTGCATATGCTAGGCCTGTGCACATTTGCCTTCTCCTGTCATTGCTGGTTGCATGAAGACAGTATTGGGATGGGGGTGTTGTAGGTCTCTTGTTCATTGCTTCTGGGGTCTTGGGCTCAATGAGACTGTTAGCTCAGGTCTGACCCCAAGTGCTTCAGTGTTAACGTTTTCTGCTCTGGAAGATATGGGGCTGAATGGGATTCTATAGGGACCATCAACTTCTCCCTCCTGTGGAGTCACTGCTGGTCTAACTGGTAAATAGGAGCTTGCTGCCAATTCAAAGGACTGCATTGGAGATAATGCAGAAGAAGCAGGTTGGGAAGTCTTCATGCCATGGTCTTCACAGGCACCCAAGAGAATGAGGAAACAATAAGGAATGGAAGGACTAATGGAAGGAGTGCATTTCCATAAGTAGCTTTAAAGTGACTGGATACACTGTCTGTGGGTAGATAGGTTACACATATTATTAATAAACCACCATATTACCTAGCTTTCCTGACTAAAGGACATCCCCCTTCTGCAGTTGGATATTTCTGTAGGAGGAAAGAAGCCAAGCAAAAGTCAGGTAACAGTGAAGCCAAGCAAGATAAGAAGGTATCTCCTAACCCTTAGATCTAGAGAGCCTTTCTTGCTGAGTCTAGAAACACAGCTGGTTAAATCAAAGTAGTCTGCATAGATAATGAAGCACAGTTTCCCAAGGACATTTCAAGTAATAAACAACAAATCTTATTTGGGCCAGACTGTTTATAGTCTTCAGGTTTACTATATTAGCACCCCCTTCTCCTTCCTACATCTGCAAACCACACACTGAAAAAGCCCCTTACATGTTCCTTCACAGAAGGGCTATCTCGTTAAGACTAAACTAAAAGCCAGCTCATGCTGTTTCACTTCATTTTAAATTCCCAGGTACATTTTAATCTTTGCTTGTAACCTTGCTGGATATTATATGCATTGAGACATATGACTCCAAATTCCACAGGCTCATAAGTATAAGCATCTCAATGCCACCTACAGGGCACATCCTCTTGAAAAGCATATGCCCACCCAATTCTTGTGCTTACTTGCATAGTGTCTTGTGTCCTTTTTCTACATGACTTTTGTCTTACTTCTTAATAGACTCAGTGATGTTGCTTCACGGTGGCTATTTCTGAAATTCCTGTCTAATGTGGAATCATTGACTACCTTTATATGAGGGAAATTCCCTGCACAGCAGGGGACACAACTCCTGCTTGGCTTGACATTTGTTTATGTTTACTGTTTTCACCTTCCCAACCAAGATTGTTTGGTTCAGACAACAATGGAAAATACATGTAAGGACTGAAACTGTTTTGATGAATAAGAACTGTGTGTGCCTGTATGCATGTTGCATGTTTGGTGTGTGTGTGTGTGTGTCTGTGTGTGTGTGTCCCTGTGTGTGTGTGTCTGTGTGTATGTATGTGGATGTGTGTTTTCCTGGGTATTGAACCTAGTCACTTGCATAGGCTAGTAAATCACTGTAATGTCATGAAAGACATTTTCAACTTTTATATATGAATGTCTCTCCTAATATAATATTTAAGAATAGGAATAAGGGCTGGAGAGGTGGTTCAGCCCTTCAGAGCACTGACTGCTCTTCCAGATGGACAGAGTTCCATTCCCAGCAATCACACAGTGGCTCACAACCATCTGTGATGTGATCTGATGTCCTCTTCAGATGTGTTTGAAGACAGTGACAGTGTATTCAACTATAGGAAACAAACAAATCATTAAAAGAGGAATTGAAATATTATCCTACTTCTGGTATTTAAAGAAATATTACTATTATATAGTGTAGAGAAGATGCCATGAGGAGAAGGCTGACATGAAAAGAATCTGTTTCTCACAGTTTCTAAAGTCATCCTACACAACTCCACACAGGCGATAGTCTCCATGGTGTCTGTGCCCTCTGTGTGCTGGATGCTTCTGTTCACACTATTGGATACATCTGGCTTTCATTCAGCCTGCTGACTGAAATGCTTATGTCTTCTAGAAATAGTTCCACAGCCTATAAAACAAACCTAGCCCACCTTTCCTGGACTAAGTCACATTCGCACATAAAACTATCAAAGCCACAAGTAGGACTGCCTGCTTCCTCACATAGTATGAGAATTAATATTGTTCATACTTACTGTTGAATGTTTCCTGTAATATATATTCCCTGTAATATATATTCCAGCCATGACCAGAAGGGGTCTGCTTTTGTAGATCTAAAGCAAGTCACACTTTCACTAAACCACAATACTTGCTAATATGTAATTATGATGCTAGAAATCTAAGTTTGTTTTCCATATCATACTTCCTTGTTTAAGGTGTAGTTCACATTATGCCTCAGACCATAACTTAGAGTACTTCTAGAGTTTGTACAGAATCTTTGGTGACTGAATCACACCAGTTATATACCCCAGGGAAAGAGAGAATGTAAAAGAAGGAAACTTGTGCATCGCTGGAAGCAGGCATGTACCTTCCTTGAAGAAATCCAGGATCACACTACTGAGAAATATATTGTGAAGCAAGATTGTGGTGAATGCTGTACAGCTCTAGTCTCAGCACTCAAGAGGAAGAGGGTCATGTGGATCTCTGTATTTGAGGCCTGCCACATTTGCAGAGTGAATTCTAGGACAACTAAGGCTACACAGTGACTCCCTGTCTTGACAATCAAATAAAGAATAGTAATATTAAAATGTGAGACTTTCACAACTAACTCTGATGTAGGAATGTGTGTCAATGTAGAGGACAAAGTCCTAAGCATATGTGTCCCAGAAAAGATGTACAAGGTCAGTGATGATCTAATGGCTTCTAATATTGAAGTAGTCCAAGATGACATGACTACCAGAACCTCTGGGACAATTTCTGAGGAGAAAAGGTAGAATCTGGATCTTAAATTATGGTTTTTGTTGACAGATGGGCACATCTCAGTAACCATGTTTTACATTATTCTGTAAAACCATTTCAGGAACAAATAGTACCATTATTCTTAACTTACCTATTTTAGGATGAGGCACACTAATGGGAGATCACACAAACTCAATTACAGGGAAGGAATGAGGTTCTATTTCACATCCTTCTTCAAAGAGTACCTCCTAGTCTCCTATATCAGTGAAAAGTGCCAAAGTCATAGTATAGTATGTTTGTTCCTACTGAGTCAGCAACCCCTGTGCAATGGAGCAGAGGGCATCCCAGAGCAGGAAATGGATTGGTTATAAAAGCCAAGAGGACCATGATTTCTCTTTCTATTTCTTGTGTATGAATCCACACACAGTGGGAATCTATTTTTCTAATATTGAAGTATAAATCAAGGAGACATATGCTAATATGGATAAAAACTGTCTGATGGTCTTTTTCCTTGTTAAATCTCCCATCCACATCTCCCTGCATCACGTTAATGGCTGTAAAGCTTCAATCTCAATGCAAGCATGAGTGTGTGCTGTTCTTACTGAGATACTTCCAGGTGGTCACTCTGACGGTCACAGTGTTTGATTTCAGCAAGTCTCATCCTTTCTATGGCAGGAAGGGGAAAGTTGGGCCAGGGTGGACTTTGTTGACGACCTACCATGTACCATGAAGAGCATGCAGGATTTTAGATCTGTGAGGGTACATCCACTCATTTAGAGATACCCAGTGGTAATAACTAGAGCCTGGAATGTCTCAAAAGCATTTCCTGTTGTCATGCAGGACCCTGCGTGTACTGGTTTCCCTGGCACCCTGGATCCATGGATCCATGGACCTCCATGAGTTGCCCGAATTCTCCTGTTTATGGAACAACTCACTAGCTGGCTTGTAGTTCTGCAATTTTCACAAGGGTCTCCTGATGTCACCTGACACCATCTTTAATAGATGACCTTTCTCACCATTAAATGCTATAATTTTTGTAAACAGAAACATTTTCCCTAAAAATATAAAATGACAAGTACTAAGTTATCCCAGTTGGTTGTTTTGTGTTTAGATTTTTACTTTCAATTACGGGAGAGGAAGGTTGTGGATGTGTCAAACCCAGACTCATTGGATCCTCTGTAGCTGGAGTTGCAGGCAGTTGTGAGCTTCATGACATGGGTGCTGGTAACTGATCTCAGGAACACTGGAGGAACAAAGAGCTCTTAGCTGCTGAAGAATCTATCCATGTATTTTTCCAGTGTCCCAACCTAGGGCTCTTTGAATAAAGGACACACACACACACACACACACACATACACACACGCACGCACACACATGCACACACATGCACACACACACAGAAACACACACACACACGCACACACATGCACACACACACAAACACACACACACACACAGAGAAACACACACACACAGAAACACACACTCATTATTAAGTAGACTTTTATCTATATACATAACTGATTTCTGTGTATTAGGATTCTGTTATATGATAGGGACTGCTAGTGGAACTTCAGATCTGCATGTCGCACTATTTCATTTTATAGCTGCTTAGAAAATAAATTTTCCTGTGGGTATGTGTGCCCACTTAGAAGGCATGATTCAGAGAGACTGCCCTCCACCAGAAGGCCTGCTTCTTCCAGCAGCATGAATATCTAAAGTTCTTAAATCTTTCTGTTCAACTATTTTGTATATCATTTTCATTTGTTTAAACTCTAAGTAATTTAAGAGAACACTTGTTTTTGCAGGTCTGAGAAACTGATCAGTTTGACATGCTTCTGGCTATTTGCATTTCTGATGTCCAGGTATAATGGCTCAGACAGTACTTTGGAAACAGCTGTAACTTTTGAAGGGAAACCTCACTGACCAAGCTGTGTTTATGTTACACGTGCATAAAATGTAAAATGAGGAGAAGGATGACATAATATTCTGAAAAACAAAGCTCCCATAAAAGCCTCCTTGCAGAAAAACGAGGGTCTCTCAAGGAGAGGTAAAGGTGAAGACTTTCACAAAGGCTCTCTTAGCTATAGTGTAGAGGATCTGAGGAATATATGCATGGGCATGTGATATATGCATAGAGCTCTAGTGTCTTTGATGTTTTGCAGGGATCGATGCTTTGAATAAGACTGACTCACATTTTCTATGCTTATTCATTAGTGAGTAAAACTATTTGAGAAAAATTAGAAGGTGTGACCTTATTGGATTAGATATGGCCTTGTTGGAGGAAATGTGGTATTGAATCCAGGTTGAGCTTTGAGGTTTCAAAAAGCCAATGCCAGACCCAGTCTCTCTTTCTGTCTGTGGATCAGTATGTACAACTACTGTTCCAGCCACGTTTGCCTGCAGGTCACCATGCCCCTGCCATGCTGATAATGAACTAACCTCTGAAAGTGTAAGGAGGCCAATTAAATGCTCTTTTTTAAGAGTTGCCTTAATCTTGGGGTCTCTTCACAGCAATAGATCACGGACTATGACAGATGACAGTTTATAAATTCCTGTGTGCCCAAGCTTGAAGTGGAAACTTAAGGGTTCTTTGGAAGTCAGTTGGATGGTGTTTTTGTGGCAAACAGGTGAAGGAATATTTAGCTGAAGTGGATACAAGAGAAAGTCTTAGGCAGACTCATGAAAGAGTGGGTTACAGACCAGTCTGTGCTATACAATGGGATAGTGCCTGAATAAATTTTATTTACTGAAGAGATGAACATAATAACAGGAAATCCTAAAGGTTAGTGGCCCCATGAGGAGAGCAACAATACCAACCAACCAGAGCTCCCAGGGTCAAAACCACCAGCCTGAGTGCACATAGGGAGGGACCCATGACTCCGGCTGTATATGTAGTGGAGGATGGCCTTGTCAAGCATAGGTGGGAGAGGAGATTCTTGGTCCCATGAAGGATGAACACTGAGTTGGGGGGGGATGTGAGTGTGAGGAGGTGGGTGTGGGGAGGGGGTAGGTGGAGGCACAGCCTCATAGAAGCATGAGGAGGAAGGATGGGATAAGAGGCTTCTGGGTGGTGGGGGGAAGTGGGGTAAGGGGATAAAATCTGAAATGTAAATATAATACCCAATTTAAAAAAACAGAATATCCTGGTTACAAAGACTGTAACATATGTAGATCAGTTTTCCTTAGATGTCTCTAGCTGCCTATCCACAAGTTTTA
The DNA here is from genome assembly GCF_011762505.2 of Arvicanthis niloticus. Classification (NCBI taxonomy): domain Eukaryota; kingdom Metazoa; phylum Chordata; class Mammalia; order Rodentia; family Muridae; genus Arvicanthis; species Arvicanthis niloticus. The sequence goes on along the minus strand of NC_047679.1, from coordinate 83,116,630 downwards.
AAGCATAAAACTAAGAGAAAGATTTCTGTTCCTGTCATAAGCATCATTTTGCTCATGATAAGGATATGCTTTCCTGACAAGTCTCCTACATTAATCCTGTACTCTAGGACTGTCCCATCCCCCAGGATTTTCAAAGGTACAAATGCTGGCCACAGTGACACATACAACTCTAACCCTCTGCTGTGAAGATGGATTTCGGGTGAGACCTGCTGCCTTCCAGCCTAGTTACAAGTCTAGTGATCGAACTTTTCCCAAGTGAATAAATCAGAAAGTGATAGAGTAAGTCACCCAAAGTCGTTTTGTGGCCTTAACATGAATGTAAACATGCACATGAACCACACACACACATACAGCCTGACAGACAGACAACAGACAGACAGACAGACAGACAGACACAGTGATACACTCATTCGTATACAAAAATACACATGTGCACATAACCCCCCCCCCACATGAGCATGCAAACAGGCACTCACATACACATGCACAGGCACAAACACACACACTCATACACTCATTTGTATAAACAAAAGTATATATTCTCAATCCCCCCGGACATCTATGCACACAGGCACAGACACAAGCATAGACACACACACACACACACACACACACACACACACACTCACACACAAATAAAACCTAATCCACCATGAACAAATATTTTCAACTTTGCCTGTTAAAATGATCAGCATGAAAGAATAATAGTAAAACAGACCACAAACACCAGGATGCTCTTGAAAGTCACCAAGGAACATAGTGTTTGGCTGATGATTGACAGAGAGTGAAGGTGTCTGACAGGGAGGGATCTATGTAGTCATACCATAGTCTTCTGGAGAGGGGTTGGAATATGTGGGAAACACACCTGAGGGCCACAGAATTCAATCCCAGTATGGATACCATATTCTCCATAAAATGCCCCTGTATATACATTTTGAACTGCTCACTTTACACTGAGTGGAGATGAAGTGAAATGTTGAGCACTAGATTTGTGGTAATGCATGAATGGAACTGCTCTAGTATACCCAGGAAGCTTCCCAACACACTAGAAATACATTAACTTGGGGATATTTGCTACTCTGTAAAACATCAGCCCCTTTCATTAAATTGTAAGAATATAGTGCTGCCACCTCGTGGGTATCACAAGAACTACATCAGTGCAAGTCAGGTCTGATGTATTCTGTATGGTGGGGAGGGGAAGAGCATAGGCTGGATTATATTCTCATGGCATATAACACTTAGTATCTTAGGTATATCTAATATAAACCCGAGATTGGAACCCAATCCTGGTCTAAGGTGAATATAAAGAATAGACATGATGAAGCTGTAGAAGCTAGTATGACAACACGCACATGCATGCACACACAGAGCACACAGAGGAAATCCATTTGTCCATCTCACTCATTTGCTCCATGAAACTGAACACAATCAATACTGTCACTATGTACAGAAGATATATACATGTGCATCCTCTGTCAATGATATCCGTGTGTGTGTGTGTGTGTGTGTGTGTGTGTGTGTATACAGGCATGTAAATGGCATAGTGCAAGTGTGGAGGTCACAGGACAATTTTAGTTTAGATTTAGTTCTATCCTCAATCTTTAGAGTCAGGGTTTCTCTTTTTCTGCTGCTTTAGTATACTGCACATAGCACATACTCCAGGCTATGTGGCACACAAGCTTTTAGTGAGTTCTTATGCCCCTGTCACCCATCTTGTTGTTGGAATCCTGAGATTATAGATTGTGAGGGCCACATCTGGCTTTTTTCCGTGATTTGTGTGATCTGAACTCAGATCATGAAGCATGCATGCCTTTGAAACAAGCACTTTTACTTGTTGAATCATCTGCAAGTTATAAAAGCCATCCTCCCTGCTCCTTAATCTTCTTTAAAATTCTAAGTCAAATGTGTCTGTGTTTTCTTCCCTTTTCTTTTTCAGACACCAGTGAGAATCCTGAGCCTGCCTGTTCTGACACTCTGGAATTCTCCTTTCTTATATGAAGGGCTTAGGCATGCCCATCATTTACCTCCAGCACAGTAAACTACTGACTCAACTGATGAAACTTCCTGCTCTCTTGTACCCTGACTCCAAAGGGATGGCTTTCTCTATTTCTCCTATCCCTCTCTTCTCTCCTGACAGCTACCAAAACTTACAGCCTGTCTACTTGTTGAGCTCTTCTTTGCAAAATGATAGGTTATTCTTAAGAATAAAAGACCTCCAAATTGTCCCCACTGTAACAAAAGTGTCTATTTAAATGTTAAACTGAAAGTGAGTGTGTTAGAAAAACAAACTCCAAGAAGAGTTGCATGGTGTGTGACTATAATCACTTCCACAATCAAGAGGCAGAGACTGGAAGATCACAAGATGGTCAAGGTCGTCCTGCACTACATAGTGAATTCCAGGCCAGCTAGAAGTATATGTAAAAGAAAACCAAACCACAGAAAAATATACACTAAAGTAAGAAATAGCACATACACATGCATGATGGTTGGTTTTGTGTCATCTTTACACAAAGCAGGGTCATCAGAGAGGACAGAGACACAACTGAGAATATGCCTCCATAAAAATATGCTGTAGGCAGGCCTGCAGAGCATTTTCTTAGTAAGTGAATGATGGAAGGTGGTCCTGGGTTCCATATAAAAGCAGGCTGAACATGTGAGTAAGTCAGTAAGCTGCATCCCTCTTTGGCTTCTGCATCAGCTCCTGTCTCCAGGTTCCTGCTGTGTTTGATAACCTGCCCTCACTTCCTTTGATGATGAACAGTGATGTGGAAGTGTAAGCCAAACAAACCTTTCCTTCCCAACTTGCTTTTGGCCATTGTGTTTTTATCACAGCAACATTAACTTCATATGAGACAAAAAGTGAAAAATGTCTAAAGAATAATGATCTTATACAGAAATAAATGTAGCGCAGGGCTTAAACTTTCAAAATGCTCACTGATAAAACACACTCAGTAAAGTAAAATGTCCCATGGTTTTTCTCGTTTATTGAATCAAGAACTATATGTGCATTGTGAGTGTGGCTTCAGTGTGTGTGTGGACGAGTGTGTGTGTATGTCTGTGTGTGTTTTTGCAGGTCATGAATCAAGAAAGTGGACCACTAACAGAAGTAGCCAAGATTTGAGGATGATAGAAAGAGAGAGGACAATAAAATATGTGACATTAAAGCAGAAGGTACATTTAGGTGTGAAAGGACACAGAATAGAAAAACAGATATGCTGAAAATTTTGGAGTAAATCTAGACACCAGAAAATAGAAACAAAGAAAACACCATGAAATCATTGAAAGTTCTACCCTGTTTCAGGTAGAAGAAACACACACACACACACACACACACACACACACACACACACACACACACACACAATTTATTTCAAGAAGTCACATAGCCCAGAGGATGTAGCACAGCAGATGTTGACATAAACCACCTGTCCCCCTTAAATTTCTATGTGTAGATAAAGTATTCTTTAGGACTTTAAGGGAATTAACACAGAAAATACAAAGAAAAACTGGTTTGTTGACATGACACATACTTTTCATCAGGACAAAAGGAAGTTCTTAAAAGAGAGACAAGGATACAAAGGGAAAAGAGAAACACTTGGAAGACAGTACAACATAAAGACTGGAGAAAATGCATTGACAATGTACAAATTTCATTTCCTCTTCTTATCAATCTGTGTGTTGTTTGGAGCAAGAAAGTATATGCTGTAGTGCAGTGTGGAGTAGTGTGGTGTGTGCTGGTGTGCTATAGTGTGATGTAGTGTGTTGTAGTGTGTTGCAGTGGTATGCTCTGGTGTGTTGTAGTGTATTCTAGTGCGCTATGGTGTGGTGTGATTAGATGTGGTGTTGTGGTATGAAGTGATATTGTTCTCTAAAGATACAGGTTATATGAAGTGGAGACTTTACTATTACATTGGTTGTTGGAGACTGGTTCTAATGGTTGATTCAACTGGGAAATGTGTGCCCAAAACTTAAAGGTCTTTAATTCCAAAGGGGTTTTGATTGATCAATGTAGATGCCAGGGGCCAATGACTGTGCAAAGAGAGATGGGTCAGGACCACAGAGTTGCAAATGCTAGGAATCAAGAGGGAGGAGAAAGGAATCACCAGGACATGGGGGAGAATGATGGATGGACATAGGAGGTTCAGTAGATAAGGCCAAAGAGCCATGTGAAATTTCTGGTAAGTGGCCACTGGCCACTTCCTTGATTGGACATGGGGTAGCAGGGGTAACTTAGGAGTGCCTTTAGAAATTGCCATTGAGGTAGCCAAGGCAATTACAATTTAACTGGTGTGTGTGTGTGTGTGTGTGTGTGTGTGTGTGTGTGTTCAATATGAAGATCCCAAAGATTCCCTGCGCAAGTAGTTGGAAGTGCTTCCCATGTGGAGAATAAAGGGTGTATTAGGAACTCAACACTACATGGGAAGATTGTGAAGGAATAATATTAAGAATGAAACCAGAGAGAGCTGGACATGCAGCACACACCACATGTGAGGACCACTAATTTAGTACCTTATCCTTGAGTTCTAGGACACCTGCTGTAAAAGAATTACTCCACAGAACCTCTGTCACTCCTTCTTTTTGTGTTTGCACAGTGTTTTTGTACATGGAATCACACTTAACCTCAAAAGACTGCTGATGAACATGAGACAGAATATGGATAACCTGTTAAGTAGGATAGGATGGTGGAAGAGAAAAATCCTGCCCAGAGCAAACACACATTCTATACATGCATTCAGACCGGGAATCTCCACAGCACACTGCATTCTTCTCAATGAGCTCATGCTTCTGGGATACAGAGATCAAACCTTTCTCTGTCACACTGGAAGGTAACACACAGGAAAGAAACATGGAGTAGAGGAAACCAGGAGGAGAAAGCAGCTAAATCCCAGAGGATGGAATGATGGTGGCTTGTCTGGCCAGACTACTTCAGTAGAAGGAATACAGGATCACTTTTTTCTTCCTAGTTGATAACCCTGGACACACCCAGCAGTGCCAGGGAATATATACACAGAGTGGAAGTGTGAGCTTGTTCATTTACCATTACATTTCCAGGTGCCCTGGCTTTCCATGTACTATACAAAGGCACAGAGTGAAATGTTCAGACTCAGGAAATACTGCAGAGGCATCAGATGAAGACACCATGAAGTCCACTGGCCAATACTGGGTCAAACTGAGCTTCAAACTGTAGAATAGCAATATGAGTGGGTAACAGTGTGAGAAAACATGGGTATTCTGAGCCATAGGGATATAAATCAATATGGAGAATAAAGAAGCAATGTACTAAACACCAGATCACCTTTGAAGAAGTAGCAATAGAATTTTAACACTGAAAAGATATCATCACAGCTATAAGTGATTTAACTAACTTTCATGACTATATTATTAGTCCCTTCCAGATTTCACAGGAGTCATTTAGGCGTCAACATTAGGACACTAGGCAAGCAATGCAAGGGGTAGTAGGTTGTATATCACATGTCCTTCTAATATATGCTGGCATCTGACTGTGAATGTCATGAGTTCATAATTTAACCCGTAATGTCCTACACAGAGAAAAATGTGCCTTGTCTCCAAAGCACTAAATTTCCAGTCAGCCAATCACTCTCTGCAGACCCAGCTTCTTTCTCAGAATCCCTGTTCCCTCACACGCTACTTCTCTCCCCTCACTAGTCTAGCTTCCTGGTATCCATTAAGTTGTTGCTTGAGAGGGGAAGAAGTCCAACCACATCTTCCAGCAGACTCACCAATATCCATTACACACAGGATGCTGAAAGCCATTCTATCACGTTCTTTCAATGTGAGTCTTGTGAAGATAGCATGTAGACTCGACTCTGGGACATGCATCAGTTTCCTTCATAGACTCAGTAGTCTCTGCATGCTCTTAAGTAGATAGGGGCAAACTGCATTAAACAACACATAAAGTCTCCATCATTGAGTGGTCCCTGGGGATCATTTGTGAGTGTCCTTGACATTTGCTTTCTGACAGTTCACAGAAAACTAAAAAATTGATGCACAGAAAGTGTAATAAACAGTACTTCTAGTTTAAAATAATTCCATTACTATTTGAATCAAATGTGTCAAATGTTTGTGAGTAATCTGGCTAAATAGACCTATACTGCCTACATATTAGAACAGCTCAGAACATTGCTGAATTACTACATCCAAAATCCAGATGATATATGCCCATCGGTCTGACAATTCATTATTGGTAAGATCTCTATTGCTTAAAAAATGTTCTACATGTTCAATGCAACAATAATATGAATAATACTATTTATTTTAATTGGGTTTGCTAATTCCAAACCTCACAGATATATGTATAGAAGAAGGAAGCTAAGAAACAAAACAAAGACAGAGAAGAACATTGCCTGAAAAGAGACCTCCATATGGGAGTAAGATTACTAAGCCTGAATGCTATTGGAACAAGGTGGACAAGTCCAGAAAGACTGAAATCAACAGTCATAGTTACACTCACACTTTTATAGACAACTGCATATTTTGAGGGAACATTTCTTAGTGAATCCCATGCTCAAATCAAGCTTGTGCGTAGACTGGGCTGAGAAGACCTGAATATAATTTAGCTACAACCCCACCAGGTGCTGGGATTTTGGGCATGTGTTCTATGCCTGACATCCTGGACAACTGATATTTGATAAGAATGCAATTTCAATTTTATGCAGAGAGGATTGTCTGTCTGCGAACAGTGCTGAGGTAAGCACATATGCATACCCAGAAATATAAATAATGGGCATGTAGAGTTGGCACAGTGGTTAAGATTACTGTCTGCTCTTCCAGGGGTCCTGAATTACAATGCCAGCAACCACATGGTGACTCACAACCATCTACAGGGGGATCTGTTGCCTCTTCTGGCATGGTGGTGTACCTGAAGATACAACACTCCCATAAATATATTAAATATTAAAATATAAATTTGGAGGTACACAGTTATCAAATAAAGTATATATCACAACACAGAAAAAACCAGTCTCTATCACGTGGTGCTACATGAATATTTCTCAGACAAAACAGCAAGGAAAAAACAAAATTGGAGAACTGGAGAAGGTGAAATCTATAAAATATAAAAGTTTCCATAGATTAAACAATGAGAAGCTTTCAGTCCATGACTAGGGGAAAAGTTTGAACAGTTCATATCCAGTAGCAAGTTTTCTGGAACTTGCCGAAAAGCTTTCAAAAGTCAAGCAGTAAACAGAAATTGAAAAATGTGAAAGGTTGCACATGGGCTGTTGTGTGAACTGGGACATTGAGTAAGATTGCTCATTTTATAAGGGATTTGTTAGCAAGACTAACAAGTCAGGTATGCAGACAGCAGCATGGCTGGGGCTTCTGAGGAGAACCAGGGTCACTTGGTAGAGTGGGTACCAAAAAAATCGACAACTTAAAATTTCTGGTTAATCCAAAGCACATAGGTTTTCCACAATTATAACCCCATCACCACGAAGCTGAGGTAGGAGGATCATTTAGAGTTCTAAGCCAGGCTAGGACACCATGATACTGTCTCAAAACAAAGCAAACCTGGAAGTTTAAAAAAAAACAAAGGAACAAAACCCAACACCACCAAAAATTAGTAAAGAAAGGAAAAGAAAGTATTCTAGCCAACTGCATATGTAAATAATCATCTGAGACATCTATACAGGACCATCATAGACTATTGTTTAGAATTTCCACTTAATGTCCCACCTCTCATACCGGTTTCACTTGGGGAATACTGGGACCACAGTGTACACACTCTATTCTCTCCTATCTCCCCCTCCTCACATCCCCTCCCCGGAAATGGCACCTGTGCATCATGGTACAGAGCAGCACCCTCTGAGAGGCAGACTGCCCTATGTCTCTCTCTTTCTGGAGGGGACTCACTAGCCACAAATCCCAAGGTGGAAGTGAGCCAACTCAGGTCTGGGATCCCTGCACCTGTCTTCCCACCCTCAGGGACATTGAAGTGTTCATCTCTGGGAACCCACAATCTTGGTAAGAGAGAATGCTTCTCTCACTGCATCAACTAGGTCTCCATTGAAGAAGGTCTCCAAAAGACCCCAGGTTACTATGACAACCATAAGGCTCCTCTCTCTGCTCAGTACCTAGGAATGCTCGGCCCAGCCCTTGCTTTCTTTTTCTTAAAGCAGAACTCATTCACCCTTGTTATCTATCTATGACCTGAGAAAGCACATCCTCTAGGCAACTGCCACCAGCATGAAAGCAGAGCTTTGGTCAAGCTGTGACCAAAACCTATTCCTGGAGGCTTGAGCACGCTGTACTCCCCAGGCTATGGAAGTGTCCGTGGAAATGTCATCAGGGTTCTAGAGGAACACTGTTGTCATGGACATAGATGAGCTCTTTTATCATAGTCTCCGGTTTATGGCGGTTTCCATGGAAATGTCTTCCATGTAGTGACACCCTATGTAAAAATAAAAAAGGCCCTGACAAGAAAAAGTGTAAAGGTTTGGAGATACCGGGAATCGAACCCGGGACCCCATGCATGCAAAGCATGTGCTCTACCACTGAGCTACATCCCCATACCTACGTAGACCCTCATCAAACCCTATATCAAGCCACAATCCCGGAAGCTGCCTTCCTTTAGCTTCAAGGCATCTGCATCATTTCTTTCGGAATCATTCAGGATTTCTTGTTTACTACTTTTATGGGATTTTTACATTATTGCTTATAGGAAAAAACAATCTCTATTCAATGAAACAAAATAATATGAATAGTAACAAATTTTATCTTCTTTCAAACATGGCACACCCACAATAACTTGACTATCATGACAAAGTAATTACAATGTCTTTCTGCAGGGTTAGTAACATCACACCATTTTGAAGCAGGGGTTCTGAAGATGGCATTGCGAGGCTGGGTACAGAGAGGCCAGCTGGGGCTACATTTAGCCTTATGTCCCTCCCTTCAGGGGAGCCTACCAGGAGCCCTCTGAGACCTGGGCCTCATGACTGCTCAAATGTAGGTTTGAACTACTTCTTCAGCAAAAACATACATTTAGAAAGGTACAGAAGAAGGTTGTACCTTGAAGATCAGACACAGCGTTACAGAGACAATCACACAGAATTGCCTAGATCCCGCCCCTTGAGGAAACAGTTTTCATCCTTCCCCTTAGATTATGTGATCTCCTGTGAAGCCCCTTTTCTTCACTTCTGGGCGCACAGGCTCTGCATTGGGATCAGCTGCTATTTGACAGTTTCAATCACTGATTTCCAGGGTGCAGAGGTACGTTGATGACATGAAAGCTATCTGGTTGGATGGCATCTGGCCACCACAGGAAGTAGATCTCAGAACCGAGATTAACAAATGGTGCAATAGCCTAGGTGATATGCAGAGGACCTTCACAGCCATCATAGCCACAAACGCCCTCCTAGTCTGTTTTATGGAGGGTGCAGTCCCTGCATTGACCATGATCAGATACTTTACATCCAACCCAAACTCGAAGGTTCCTTGTTCTCCAATGTTGCTGTCAATGTTCAATCATTTTTTCTTCTTTCTTTTAAAATTTATTTATTTCTAACTTTTTTGTTTATTTACATTCCAAACATTGTCTGCCCTCGGTCCTTGTCTCATAGTTCCTCAGCCCATTCCTTCTCCCTTTTGCTGTTGTGTGTGTGTGTGTGTGTGTGTGTGTATGTCGATGTGTGTGTGTCTGTGTGTGTGTGTCTATGTTTGTGTGTGTGTTTGAGAGTGTGTGTGTGTGTGTGTGTGTGTGCAGGTCATGAATCTAGAAAGTGGACAAACAGTAGTAGACAAGATGTGAGGAGGTTGGACAGAGAGAGCACAATGAAATATGTGACATGAAAGTAGAACGTAAATCTACTTCTGAAAAAACACATAGTAGAAAAACAGACATGCCGAAAATTTTGTAGTAAATCAAGACACCAGAAAATAGAAACAAAGGAAAACATCTTGAAACCATTGAAAGTTGTACCCTGTTTCTGTTAGAAATCACACACACACACACACACACACACACACACACACACAATTTATTTCAAGAAGTCACATAGTCCAGAGAATGTGGCACAGCAGATGTTGAAATAAACCAGCTGTCCACCTTGAATTTCTATGTGTAAATAAAGTATTCTTTAGGACTTTAAGGGGATTAACACACAAAATACAAAGAAAAACTGGTTTGTTAACATGACACATACTTTTAATCAGGACAAAAGGAAGTTCATTTTTTTAACACTCCAAACATTTTCTTTATTTCATTAGTATATTCATTGTTTTTGTTGTCATACGTGTCCACTTCCAAAGCCCCAACCCTGGATAGAATGAGGACTCCAGCAATGTAACAGGCAAATATTTACATCCTGTCCTGCCAAGTTCCCCCCAATTAACAGCCTGTCTTGGGACTGAAAGTTATGAGAAAGCCTTCTAACATGAAGACCCAGCCCTGGAACACCCTGTAACAGTTTCTCAAAATCTCTGGATACAACCAATTTCCAGCTCCAGACTCCCTGGGCCCAAGGAATCCCATATCCAAAATGTACCTTCTAAGATGTCCCTGCAGCAAACAAAGGCAGGGAGACATTTCCATAAAGCCTACCATGTGACCCCTGGCAGTAGTTAATCTGAGGCAATGACAAGAAGAATGGGACAAGCTCATGTTTCACAACACTACCGAGATCCCCAGACTCCACAACTTTGACCCTATGTCCTAAAATCAGAATCTCAGAGTAATTAGTTGGTCACACATGTCTTCAGTTCCCAGAGGAAGCCTGCCAAGAAACTCCTTGTACACCATTGAAGAGGTACCACAGGGCAAGCTTCCAAGGTCACCAGGTCTGTTGAAACATGACCTGCTGGATGACATGTTCAAGGTAGATCATCTGAAATGGAGAATCTTGGACACTGTCAGAGGCTAGCCCTCTGCTTCGTCCATCGCTCTTTGATGCACCTAAGCCCATGTATGGAGCAGTGAGACAGTGATCTCTGGCTACTCCCTTGACCCCCAAGTTTTGTCTAGATGTTTTCACAATATAGATGTTAGAAACTGATTAAGCGTCAGTGTGGATGAACTGGACTACAGACATTCCACTTTATTTCTCAGTCTTCCAACTTAGAAAACCCAGGGGGCTAAGAACAGCAAAACAAGATATTGACCTCATGTTTAATTCTCATCACCTACGATTTCATGTGAGGCACACAGCTCTTCTCTAGGCACATCCCTTAGACTGAGGACAATTCATCTAGCTCATCCTCCTGTCTCATTTTTTTCTGATTTTTTATTTTATATTTTATTTACATTTAAGATGCCATCCCCTTTCCACATTTCCCCTCCCTAGAACACCCCTGTCCCATGCCCCCGCTTTCCTTTTTGCTTTTATACGATTTTTTTAAAATGTTAATCAAAGGATTTATAAGTTTGGTAATGCTCAATCAGAAGTGTAACCCAATACCCAACCTAGATACAAAAACTATCTTTGACTGGTGGAGACATGTGAACATCTGCCTCCATGTCCCCTCTCTCTTTCTCTCTCTCATCACCTAGCTTCTCCTCTTCTTCATCTTCTCTCCTTGTTCCATCTCTTCCTCTCAGTACTCCTTCCCACTTAGATATCACTCTTCCTGTTAAAGTAGAACTTTTCTCTCAAAATACAATTAGAGCATACTTATTCCTAATTGTACCAGTGAGGTACAAGATAGTCCTAATACCCAGTCCATCATTTTGTTGACTAACCAGAACCTCTGTCATCTCTTCTAACTAAAACACTTACTTTTGATCCTGGCTTTTTGGCTTTAGAATGAATGTCAGCTGAAAACCATCTACTCAGATCTTTTCTCTCAAAGTAAATAGCCAGGATTGGTTATGAGACTATAGGTCTTCAACCCCACCAGAAATCCAGAATGACTGAGTTAACTGAAGTTATGGGAAGCACTAAGCATAGCTTCTAAAAGTTAGCCAATTTATAGAGACCGCTGAACACCTGAAAAGCCCCTATACTACCGAATGTTGGAGCATCAAATCTTCAGCCTTCTGGCCCAGGATCATCTGACAGACCTTGGTGATGCAGGATTATTAAGGTCTGATTACTTTGTCTAGGCAGATATAATCAGTCGACTATTCTGCATGTGTGTCCTTTTCTGGACAGTAATTTGTCTGTAGATGGAAAGAGGCAATCCTTGCCTAGTGGCTGTCTCACCACAACTGGAGTATCTCCAAGGATGCTCAATTTCTTCTTAGAATCCACGACAGGAAGCTGTCAGGAGCAGACAGGTCTCTAATCAAAATGAACATTAATATATAAATATTTATAGCATCAGTTCTATGGACTTCTGATGTTTTGAAAACCAACTATCCATGTAAGGTAACCTGGACTGTTGTCTGTTCACTCCTCTCAGCTATTTCTAAATAAAATATGGAAAACACCCTAACAATAAACTCAAAACCATGAATTTGCTATAGTCCCTTAACTCATAGGTTAACCATCCCAAATCAGTTAAAAAAGGTAAAAAAGGGCTGGGTCTAAGCCTTGTATTCCTAAATGTGTTATATAGGCACAATGCCTATGAGAGTGTCAATATTCATCTTACTTTTATGTCAATAAGAAGCTCATACCAATGAAACCTTAAATTTGAAATCAAAGTAAATTTTGTACCATTTAAGAAATTATAACTTCATCTTGATAATAATTATACAAATTTCTACCAATAGGTTATGGCTATGCAATAAGTCCTAGCTAATCCCCCCTGTTCCAACAAAACCACTACTTTTCCCTAGAAAGACAGACCATTATTAACCACATTAGTCCCCAAGCTCAGGGAATAGGGGCGCTGACTCTTCTTTAACTTCTTCAAGCTGATTAAGGGCATTGAGATTTTAGAAGAGGGGTGGGGGGAAGAGTAAGTTGATAAGCCTCTCTGATGCTGTGTCTTCACTGAATCCAGATGGAATGCCAGGACATCGGAGGTTTGGGCAGGTCTGCTCAGTATGCTTGATGAGTAGATACACCAAGGCTGTGTATTCTGCAATATACAATTCTCAGAACAAGTTTTAGTATCAAGAAAAAAAATTTCCCACCCCCAGGGGGCTGACATTTTTTTTTTAAGATGTTGGTTCTGACGCCTTTTTTTTCTGCTTGTTAAAATTTGTTGTAGTATTTACGTTTCAGATTTTATCCCCTTACCCTACTTCCTCCCACCAACCAGAAACCTCGTATCCCATCCCCCTCCTCATGCTTCTACCCCCCCTCACTATCCCATCCCCGCCCTCACATTCCCCCCCCCCCACTGTGTGTTCATTTTTTTTTTTTATGGGACCAAGTAACTCCTCTCTCACCTATGTCCAACAAAGCCATCCTCCCCTACATATACCTCTGGAGTCTTGGATCCCTCCCTATGTGTTCCCAGGCTGGTGGTTTAGGCCCTGGGGGGCTCTGGTTGTTTGGTATTGTTGCTTTCCACCTGGGGTCAATAACCCTTTCTGCTCCTTCAGTCCTCTCACTAAGCTCTCCATTGGGAAACCCCTGATCATATCAGTGGTTAACTGTGAGCATTGTCCTCTGAGTGTGTTAGTCTTTGGCAGACCTCTAAGGAGACAGCTATATCATGTTCCTCACATTATGCACTTCCAGCCATCCACAACAGTGTTTAGCTTAGGTGGCTGTACATGGGGTGAATACCCAGGTGGAATGGTCTCCTGATGGCCCCTCCAAAAGGAAGTTCTTAAAAGAGAGACAAGGATACAGAGGGAAAAGAGAAACACTTGGAAGACAGTACAACATAATGACTGAAGAAAATGCATTAAAATGTACAAATTTTATTTCCTCTTTATATCAATCTGTGTGTTGGTTGGAGCAAGAATGTATATGCTGTAGTGTAGTGTGGTGTAGTGTGGTGTGCTATAGTGTGATGTGGTGTGCTGTAGTGTGTTGCGGTGGTGTGTTGTGGTGTATTGTGGTGAGCTATGGTGTGTGGTGATGTGTTATGGTGTGGTGTGATTAGATGTGGTGTTGTGGTATGATGTGATATTGTTCTCTAAAGATACAGGTTATATGAATTGGAGAATTTACTATTACATATTTTGTTGGGACTGGTTCTAATGCTTGATTCAATTGGGAAATGTGTGTCCAAAACTTAAAGATCTTTGTTCCCAATGGGGTTATGATTGATCAATAAAGATGCCAGTGGCCAATGACTGTGCAAAGAGAGATGGGTCGGGACCACAGAGTTGCAAATGCTAGGAATCAGGAGGGAGGAGAAAGGAACCACCAGGACATGGGGGAGAATGATGGATGGACATAAGAGGTTCAGTAGATAAGGCCAAAGAGCCATGTGGAATTTCTGGTAAGTTCCCACTGGCCACTTCCTTGATTGGACATGGGATAGCAGCGGTAGATTAGGAGTGCCTTTAGAAATTGCCTTTGAGATAGTCAAGGCAATTACAATTTAACTGGTGCGTGCCTGTGTGGAGGTGGGGAGTGTGTGTGTGTATGTGTGTGTGTGTGTGAGTGTGTGTGTGTGTGTGTTCAATATGAAGATCCCAAAGGCTTCCTTGGCAAGTAGTTGGAAGTGCTTCCCATGTGGAGCATAAAGGGCTGTATTAGGAACTCAACACTACATGGGAAGATTGTGAAGGAATAATATTAAGAATGACACCAGAGAGAGCTGGACATGCAGCACACACCACATGTGAGGACCACTAATTTAGTACCTTATCCTTGAGTTCTAGGACACCTGTTGTAAAAGAATTACTCCACAGAACCTCTGTCCCTCCTTCTTTTTGTGTTTGCACAGTGTTTTTGTACATGGAATCACACTTAACCTCAAAAGACTGCTGATGAACATGAGACAGGATATGAATAACCTGTTAAGTAGGTAAGGATGGTGGAAGAGAAAAAGCCTGCCCAGAGCAAACACACATTCTATACATGCATTCAGACCGGGAATCTCCACAGCACACTGCATTCTTCTCAATGAGCTCATGCTTCTGGGATACAGAGATCAAACCTTTCTCTGTCACACTGGAAGGTAACACACAGGAAAGAAACATGGAGTAGAGGAAACCAGGAGGAGAAAGCAGCTAAATCCCAGAGGATGGAATGATGGTGGCTTGTCTGGCCAGACTACTTCAGTAGAAGGAATACAGGATCACTTTTTTCTTCCTAGTTGATAACCCTGGACACACCCAGCAATGCCAGGGAATATATACACAGAGTGGAAGTGTGAGCTTGTCCATTTACCATTACATTTCCAGGTGCCCTGGCTTTCCATGTACTATACAAAGGCACAGAGTGAAATGTTCAGACTCAGGAAATACTGCAGAGGCATCAGATGAAGACACCATGAAGTCCACTGGCCAATACTGGGTCAAACTGAGCTTCAAACTATAGAATGGCAATATGAGTGGGTAACAGTGTGAGAAAAAATGGGTATTCTGAGCCATAGGGATATAAATCAATATGGAGAATAAAGAAGCAATGTACTAAACACCAGATCACCTTTGAAGAAGTAGCAATAGAATTTTAACACTGAAAAGATATCATCACAGCAGTAAGTGATTTTTCTAACTTTCATGACTATATTATTAGTCCCTTCCAGATTTCACAGGAGTCATTTAGGCGTCAACATTAAGACACTAGGCAAGCAATGCAAGGGGTAGTAGGTTGTATATCACATGTCCTTCTAATATATGCTGGCATCTGACTGTGAATGTCATGAGTTCATAATTTAACCCGTAATGTCCTACACAGAGAAAAATGTGCCTTGTCTCCAAAGCACTAAATTTCCAGTCAGTCAATCACTCTCTGCAGACCCAGCTTCTTTCTCAGAATCCCTGTTCCCACACATGCTACTTCTGTCCCCTCACTAGTCTAGCTTCCTGGTATCCATTAAGTTGTTGCTTGAGAGGGGAAGAAGTCCAACCACAGCTTCCAGCAGACTCACCAATATCCATTACACACAGGATGCTGAAAGCCATTCTATCACGTTCTTTCAGTGTGAGTCTTGTGAAGATAGCATGTAGACTCGACTCTGGGACATGCATCAGTTTCCTTCATCGACTCAGTAGTCTCTGCATGCTCTTAAGTAGATAGGGGCAAACTGCGTTAAACAACACATAAAGTCTCCATCATTGAGTGGTCCCTGGGGATCATTTGTGAGTGTCCTTGACATTTGCTTTCTGACAGTTCACAGAAAACTAAAAAATTGATGCACAGAAAGTGTAATAAACAGTACTTCTAGTTTAAAATAATTCCATTACTATTTGAATCAAATGTGTCAAATGTTTGTGAGTAATCTGGCTACATAGACCTATACTGCCTATATATTAGAACAGCTCAGAACATTGCTGAATTACTACATCCAAAATTCAGATGATATATGCTCATCGGTCTGACAATTCATTATTGGTAAGATCTCTATTGCTTAAAAAATGTTCTACATGTTCAATGCAACAATAATATGAATAATACTATTTATTTTAATTGGGTTTGCTAATTCCAAACCTCACAGATATATGTATAGAAGAAGGAAGCTAAGAAACAAAACAAAGACAGAGAAGAACATTGCCTGAAAAGAGACCTCCATATGGGAGTAAGATTACTAAGCCTGAATGCTATTGGAACAAGGTGGACAAGTCCAGAAAGACTGAAATCAACAGTCATAGTTACACTCACACTTTTATAGACAACTGCATATTTTGAGGGAACATTTCTTAGTGAATCCCATGCTCAAATCAAGCTTGTGTGTAGACTGGGCTGAGAAGATCTGAATATAATTTAGCTACAACCCCACCAGGTGCTGGGATTTTGGGCATGTGTTCTATGCCTGACATCCTGGACAACTGATATTTGATAAGAATGCAATTTCAATTTTATGCAGAAAGGATTGTCTGTCTGAGAACAGTGCTGAGGTAAGCACATATGCATACCCAGAAATATAAATAATGGGCATGTAGAGTTGGCACAGTGGTTAAGATTACTGCCTGCTCTTCCAGGGGTCCTGAATTACAATGCCAGCAACCACATGGTGACTCACAACCATCTACAGGGGGATCTGTTGCCTCTTCTGGCATGGTGGTGTACATGAAGATACAACACTCCCATAAATATATTAAATATTAAAATATAAATTTGGAGGTACACAGTCATCAAATAAATATATATCACAACACAGAAAAAACCAGTCTCTATCACGTGGTGCTACATGAATATTTCTCAGACAAAACAGCAAGGAAAAAACAAAATTGGAGAACTGGAGAAGGTGAAATCTATAAAATATAAAAGTTTCCATAGGTTAAAAAATGAGAAGCTTTCAGTCCATGACTAGGGGAAAAGTTTGAACAGTTCATATCCAGTAGCAACTTTTCTGGAACTTGCCGAAAAACTTCCAAAAGTCAAGCAGTAAACAGAAATTGAAAAATGTGAAAGGTTGCACATGGGCTGTTGTGTGAACTGGGACATTGAGTAAGATTGCTCATTTTATAAGGGATTTGTTAGCAAGACTAACAAGTCAGGTATGCAGACAGCAGCATGGCTGGGGCTTCTGAGGAGAACCAGGGTCACTTGATAGAGTGGGTACCAGAAAAATCTACAACTTAAAATTTCTGGTTAATCCAAAGCACATAGGTTTTCCACAATTATAACCCCATCACCACGAAGCTGAGGTAGGAGGATCATTTAGAGTTCTAAGCCAGGCTAGGACACCATGATACTGTCTCAAAACAAAGCAAACCTGGAAGTTTAAAAAAAAAACAACAAAGGAACAAAACCCAACACTACCAAAAATTAGTAAAGAAAGGAAAAGAAAGTATTCTAGCCAACTGCATATGTAAATAATCATCTGAGACATCTATACAGGACCATCATAGACTATTGTTTAGAATTTCCACTTAATGTCCCACCTCTCATACCGGTTTTCACTTGGGGAATACTGGGACCACAGTGTACACACTCTATTCTCTCCTATCTCCCCCTCCTCACATCCCCTCCCCGGAAATGGCACCTGTGCATCATGGTACAGAGCAGCACCCTCTGAGAGGCAGACTGCCCTATGTCTCTCTCTTTCTGGAGGGGACTCACTAGCCACAAATCCCAAGGTGGAAGTGAGCCAACTCAGGTCTGGGATCCCTGCACCTGTCTTCCCACCCTCAGGGACATTGAAGTGTTCATCTCTGGGAACCCACAATCTTGGTAAGAGAGAATGCTTCTCTCACTGCATCAACTAGGTCTCCATTGAAGAAGGTCTCCAAAAGACCCCAGGTTACTATGACAACCATAAGGCTCCTCTCTCTGCTCAGTACCTAGGAATGCTCGGCCCAGCCCTTGCTTTCTTTTTCTTAAAGCAGAACTCATTCACCCTTGTTATCTATCTATGACCTGAGAAAGCACATCCTCTAGGCAACTGCCACCAGCATGAAAGCAGAGCTTTGGTCAAGCTGTGACCAAAACCTATTCCTGGAGGCTTGAGCACGCTGTACTCCCCAGGCTATGGAAGTGTCCGTGAAAATGTCATCAGGGTTCTAGAGGAACACTGTTGTCATGGACATAGATGAGCTCTTTTATCATAGTCTCCGGTTTATGGCGGTTTCCATGGAAATGTCTTCCATGTAGTGACACCCTATGTAAAAATAAAAAAGGCCCTGACAAGAAAAAGTGTAAAGGTTTGGAGATACCGGGAATCGAACCCGGTACCCCATGCATGCAAAGCATATGCTCTACCACTGAGCTACATCCCCATATCTACCTAGACCCTCATCAAACCCTATATCAAGCCACAATCCCGGAAGCTGTCTTCCTTTAGCTTCAAGGCATCTGCATCATTTCTTTCGGAATCATTCAGGATTTCTTGTTTACTACTTTTATGGGATTTTTACATTATTGCTTATAGGAAAAAACAATCTCTATTCAATGAAACAGAATAATATGAATAGTAACAAATTTTATCTTCTTTCAAACATGGCACCCCTACAATAACTTGACTATCATGACAAAGTAATTACAATGTCTTTCTGCAGGGTTAGTAACATCACACCATTTTGAAGCAGGGGTTCTGAAGATGGCATTGCGAGGCTGGGTACAGAGAGGCCAGCTGGGGCTACATTTAGCCTTATGTCCCTCCCTTCAGGGGAGCCTACCAGGAGCCCTCTGAGACCTGGGCCCCATGGCTGCTCAAATGCAGGTTTGAACTACTTCTTCAGCAAAAACATACATTTAGAAAGGTACAGAAGAAGGTTGTACCTTGAAGATCAGACACAGCGTCACAGAGACAATCACACAGAATTGCCTAGATCCCGCCCCTTGAGGAAACAGTTTTCATCCTTCCCCTTAGATTATGTGATCTCCTGTGAAGCCCCTTTTCTTCACTTCTGGGCGCACAGGCTCTGCATTGGGATCAGCTGCTATTTGACAGTTTCAATCACTGATTTCCAGGGTGCAGAGGTACGTTGATGACATGAAAGCTATCTGGTTGGATGGCATCTGGCCACCACAGGAAGTAGATCTCAGAACCGAGATTAACAAATGGTGCAATAGCCTAGGTGATATGCAGAGGACCTTCACAGCCATCATAGCCACAAACGCCCTCCTAGTCTGTTTTATGGAGGGTGCAGTCCCTGCATTGACCATGATCAGATACTTTACATCCAACCCAAACTCGAAGGTTCCTTGTTCTCCAATGTTGCTGTCAATGTTCAATCATTTTTTCTTCTTTCTTTTAAAATTTATTTTATTTCTAACTTTTTTGTTTATTTACATTCCAAACATTGTCTGCCCTCGGTCCTTGTCTCATAGTTCCTCAGCCCATTCCTTCTCCCTCTTGCTGTTGTGTGTGTGTGTGTATGTGTGTGTGTGTGTGTGTGTGTGTGTGTATGTCGATGTGTGTGTGTCTGTGTGTGTGTGTCTATGTTTGTGTGTGTGTTTGTGTGTGTGTGTGTGTGTGTGTGTGTGTGTGTATGTGTGCAGGTCATGAATCTAGAAAGTGGACAAACAGTAGTAGACAAGATGTGAGGAGGTTGGACAGAGAGAGCACAATGAAATATGTGACATGAAAGTAGAACGTAAATCTACTTCTGAAAAAACACATAGTAGAAAAACAGATATGCCGAAAATTTTGTAGTAAATCAAGACACCAGAAAATAGAAACAAAGGAAAACATCTTGAAACCATTGAAAGTTGTACCCTGTTTCTGTTAGAAATCACACACACACACACACACACACACACACACACACACACACACACACACACAATTTATTTCAAGAAGTCACATAGTCCAGAGAATGTGGCACAGCAGATGTTGAAATAAACGAGCTGTCCACCTTGAATTTCTTTGTGTAGATAAAGTATTCTTTAGGACTTTAAGGGGATTAACACACAAAATACAAAGAAAAACTGGTTTGTTAACATGACACATACTTTTAATCAGGACAAAAGGAAGTTCTTTTTTTTTTTGACACTCCAAACATTTTCTTTATTTCATTAGTATTTTCATTGTTTTGTTGTCATACGTGTCCACTTCCAAAGCCCCAACCCTGGATAGAATCAGGACTCCAGCAATGTAACAGGCAAATACTTATATCCTGTCCTGCCAAGTTCCCCCCAATTAACAGCCTGTCTTGGGACTGAAAGTTGTGAAAAAGCCTTCTAACATGAAGACCCAGCCCTGGAACACCCTGTAACAGTTTCTCAAAATCTCTGGATACAACCAATTTCCAGCTCCAGACTCCCTGGGCCCAAGGAATCCCATATCCAAAACGTACCTTCTAAGATGTCCCTGCAGCAAACAAAGGCAGGGAGACATCTCCATAAAGCCTACCATGTGACCGTGGCAGTAGTTAATCTGAGGCAATGACAAGAGAATGGGACACGCTCATGTTTCACAACACTACCGAGATCCCCAGACTCCACAACTTTGACCCTATGTCCTAAAATCAGAATCTCAGAGTAATTAGTTGGTCACACATGTCTTCAGTTCCCAGAGGAAGCCTGCCAAGAAACTCCTTGTACACCATTGAAGAGGTACCACCGGGCAAGCTTCCAAGGTCACCAGGTCTGTTGAACATGACCTGCTGGATGACATGTTCAAGGTAGATCATCTGAAATGGAGAATCTTGGACACTATCAGAGGCTAGCCCTCTGCTTCGTCCATCGCTCTTTGATGCACCTAAGCCCATGTATGGAGCAGTGAGACAGTGATCTCTGGCTACTCCCTTGACCCCCAAGTTTTATCTAGATGTTTTCACAATATAGATGTTAGAAACTGATTAAGCGTCAGTGTGGATGAACTGGACTACAGACATTCCACTTTATTTCTCAGTCTTCCAACTTAGAAAACCCAGGGGGCTAAGAACAGCAAACAAGATATTGACCTCATGTTTAATTCTCATCACCTACGATTTCATGTGAGGCACACAGCTCTTCTCTAGGCACATCCCTTAGACTGAGGACAATTCATCCAGCTCATCCTCCTGTCTCATTTTTTTCTGATTTTTTATTTTATATTTTATTTACATTTAAGATGCCATCCCCTTTCCACATTTCCCCTCCCTAGAACACCCCTGTCCCATGCCCCCCCTTTCCTTTTTGCTTTTATACGATTTTTTTAAAATGTTAATCAAAGGATTTATAAGTTTGGT
The DNA here is from genome assembly GCF_011762505.2 of Arvicanthis niloticus. Taxonomy (NCBI): domain Eukaryota; kingdom Metazoa; phylum Chordata; class Mammalia; order Rodentia; family Muridae; genus Arvicanthis; species Arvicanthis niloticus. Next base: position 83,095,041 of record NC_047679.1, on the reverse strand, counting down.
AATGCTCAATCAGAAGTGTAACCCAATACCCAACCTAGATATAAAAACTATCTTGACTGGTGGAGACATGTGAACATCTGCCTCCATGTCCCCTCTCTCTTTCTCTCTCTCATCACCTAGCTTCTCCTCTTCTTCATCTTCTCTCCTTGTTCCATCTCTTCCTCTCAGTACTCCTTCCCACTTAGATATCACTCTTCCTGTTAAAGTAGAACTTTTCTCTCAAAATACAATTAGAGCATACTTATTCCTAATTGTACCAGTGAGGTACAAGATAGACCTAATACCCAGTCCATCATTCTGTTGACTAACCAGAACCTCTGTCATCTCTTCTAACTAAAACACTTACTTTTGATCCTGGCTTTTTGGCTTTAGAATGAATGTCAGCTGAAAACCATCTACTCAGATCTTTTCTCTCAAAGTAAATAGCCAGGATTGGTTATGAGACTATAGGTCTTCAACCCCACCAGAAATCCAGAATGACTGAGTTAACTGAAGTTATGGGAAGCACTAAGCATAGCTTCTAAAACTTAGCCAATTTATAGAGACCGCTGAACACCTGAAAAGCCCTATACTACCAAATGTTGGAGCATCAAATCTTCAGCCTTCTGGCCCAGGATCATCTGACAGACCTTGGTGATGCAGGATTATTAAGGTCTGATTACTCTGTCTAGGCAGATATAATCAGTCGACTATTCTGCATGTGTGTCCTTTTCTGGACAGTAATTTGTCTGTAGATGGAAAGAGGCAATCCTTGCCTAGTGGCTGTCTCACCACAACTGGAGTATCTCCAAGGATGCTCAATTTCTTCTTAGAATCCACGACAGGAAGCTGTCAGGAGCAGACAGGTCTCTAATCAAAATGAACATTAATATATAAATATTTATAGCATCAGTTCTATGGACTTCTGATGTTTTGAAAACCAACTATCCATGTAAGGTAACCTGGACTGTTGTCTGTTCACTCCTCTCAGCTATTTCTAAATAAAATATGGAAAACACCCTAACAATAAACTCAAAACCATGAATTTGCTATAGTCCCTTAACTCATAGGTTAACCATCCCAAATCAGTTAAAAAAGGTAAAAAAGGGCTGGGTCTAAGCCTTGTATTCCTAAATGTGTTATATAGGCACAATGCCTATGAGAGTGTCAATATTCATCTTACTTTTATGTCAATAAGAAGCTCATACCAATGAAAACCTTAAATTTGAAATCAAAGTAAATTTTGTACCATTTAAGAAATTATAACTTCATCTTGATAATAATTATACAAATTTCTACCAATAGGTTATGGCTATGCAATAAGTCCTAGCTAATCCCCCCTGTTCCAACAAAACCACTACTTTTCCCTAGAAAGACAGACCATTATTAACCACATTAGTCCCCAAGCTCAGGGAATAGGGGCGCTGACTCTTCTTTAACTTCTTCAAGCTGATTAAGGGCATTGAGATTTTAGAAGAGGGGTGGGGGGAAGAGTAAGTTGATAAGCCTCTCTGATGCTGTGTCTTCACTGAATCCAGATGGAATTCCAGGACATCGGAGGTTTGGGCAGGTCTGCTCAGTATGCTTGATGAGTAGATACACCAAGGCTGTGTATTCTGCAATATACAATTCTCAGAACAAGTTTTAGTATCAAGAAAAAAAATTTCCCACCCCCAGGGGGCTGACATTTTTTTTTAAAGATGTTGGTTCTGACGCCTTTTTTTTCTGCTTGTTAAAATTTGTTGTAGTATTTACATTTCAGATTTTATCCCCTTACCCTACTTCCTCCCACCACCCAGAAACCTCGGATCCCATCCCCCTCCTCATGCTTCTACCCCCCTCACTATCCCATCCCCGCCCTCACGTTCCCCCCCCCACTGTGTGTTCATTTTTTTTTTATGGGACCAAGTAACTCCTCTCTTACCTATGTCCAACAAAGCCATCCTCCCCTACATATACCTCTGGAGTCTTGGATCCGTCCCTATGTGTTCCCAGGCTGGTGGTTTAGGCCCTGGGGGGCTCTGGTTGTTTGGTATTGTTGCTTTCCACCTGGGGTCACTAACCCTTTCTGCTCCTTCAGTCCTCTCACTAAGCTCTCCATTGGGAAACCCCTGATCATATCAGTGGTTAACTGTGAGCATTGTCCTCTGAGTGTGTTAGTCTTTGGCAGACCTCTAAGGAGACAGCTATATCATGTTCCTCACATTATGCACTTCCAGCCATCCACAACAGTGTTTAGCTTAGGTGGCTGTACATGGGGTGAATACCCAGGTGGAATGGTCTCCTGATGGCCCCTCCAAAAGGAAGTTCTTAAAAGAGAGACAAGGATACAGAGGGAAAAGAGAAACACTTGGAAGACAGTACAACATAATGACTGAAGAAAATGCATTAAAATGTACAAATTTTATTTCCTCTTTATATCAATCTGTGTGTTAGTTGGAGCAAGAATGTATATGCTGTAGTGTAGTGTGGTGTAGTGTGGTGTGCTATAGTGTGATGTGGTGTGCTGTAGTGTGTTGCGGTGGTGTGTTGTGGTGTATTGTGGTGAGCTATGGTGTGTGGTGATGTGCTATAGTGTGGTGTGATTAGATGTGGTGTTGTGGTATGATGTGATATTGGTCTCTAAAGATACAGGTTATATGACTTCGAGACTTTACTATTACATATTTTGTTGGGACTGGTTCTAATGCTTGATTCAATTGGGAAATGTGTGTCCAAAACTTAAAGATCTTTTGTTCCCAATGGGGTTATGATTGATCAATAAAGATGCCAGTGGCCAATGACTGTGCAAAGAGAGATGGGTCGGACCACAGAGTTGCAAATGCTAGGAATCAGGAGGGAGGAGAAAGGAACCACCAGGACATGGGGGAGAATGATGGATGGACATAAGAGGTTCAGTAGATAAGGCCAAAGAGCCATGTGAAAATTTCTGGTAAGTGGCCACTGGCCACTTCCTTGATTGGACATGGGATAGCAGGGGTAGATTAGGAGTGCCTTTAGAAATTGCCTTTGAGATAGTCAAGGCAATTACAATTTAACTGGTGCGTGCCTGTGTGGAGGTGGGGAGAGTGTGTGTGTGTATGTGTGTGTTTGTGTGTGTGTGTGTGTGTGTATGTGTGTTCAATATGAAGATCCCAAAGATTCCCTGCGCAAGTAGTTGGAAGTGCTTCCCATGTGGAGCATAAAGGGCTGTATTAGGAACTCAACACTACATGGGAAGATTGTGAAGGAATAATATTAAGAATGACACCAGAGAGAGCTGGACATGCAGCACACACCACATGTGAGGACCACTAATTTAGTACCTTATCCTTGAGTTCTAGGACACCTGCTGTAAAAGAATTACTCCACAGAACCTCTGTCCCTCCTTCTTTTTGTGTTGGCACAGTGTTTTTGTACATGGAATCACACTTAACCTCAAAGACTGCTGATGAACATGAGACAGGATATGAATAACCTGTTAAGTAGGTAAGGATGGTGAAGAGAAAAAGCACTGCCCAGAGCAAACACACATTCTATACATCCATTCAGACCGGGAATCTCCACAGCACACTGCATTCTTCTCAATGAGCTCATGCTTCTGGGATACAGAGATCAAACCTTTCTCTGTCACACTGGAAGGTAAACACACAGGAAAGAAAACATGGAGTAGAGGAAACCAGGAGGAGAAAGCAGCTAAATCCCAGAGGATGGAATGATGGTGGCTTGTCTGGCCAGACTACTTCAGTAGAAGGAATACAGGATCACTTTTTTCTTCCTAGTTGATAACCCTTGACACACCCAGCAATGCCAGGGAATATATACACAGAGTGGAAGTGTGAGCTTGTCCATTTATCATTACATTTCCAGGTGCCCTGCCTTTCCATGTACTATACAAAGGCACAGAGTGAAATGTTCAGACTCAGGAAATACTGCAGAGGCATCAGATGAAGACACCATTGAATTCCACTGGCCAATACTGGTTCAAACTGAGCTTCAAACTATAGAATGGCAATATGAGTGGGTAACAGTGTGAGAAAAAAATGGGTATTCTGAGCCATAGGGATATAAATCAATATGGAGAATAAAGAAGCAATGTACTAAACACCAGATCACCTTTGAAGAAGTAGCAATAGAATTTTAACACTGAAAGATATCATCACAGCAGTAAGTGATTTTTCTAACTTTCATGACTATATTATTAGTCCCTTCCAGATTTCACAGGAGTCATTTAGGCGTCAACATTAAGACACTAGGCAAGCAATGCAAGGGGTAGTAGGTTGTATATCACATGTCCTTCTAATATATGCTGGCATCTGACTGTGAATGTCATGAGTTCATAATTTAACCCGTAATGTCCTACACAGAGAAAAATGTGCCTTGTCTCCAAAGCACTAAATTTCCAGTCAGTCAATCACTCTCTGCAGACCCAGCTTCTTTCTCAGAATCCCTGTTCCCACCACATGCTACTTCTGTCCCCTCACTAGTCTAGCTTCCTGGTATCCATTAAGTTGTTGGTTGAGAGGGGAAGAAGTCCAACCGCATCTTCCAGCAGACTCACCAATATCCATTACACACAGGATGCTGAAAGCCATTCTATCACGTTCTTTCAATGTAGAGTCTTGTGAAGATAGCATGTAGACTCGACTCTGGGACATGCATCAGTTTCCTTCATCGACTCAGTAGTCTCTGCATGCTCTTAAGTAGATAGGGGCAAACTGCGTTAAACAACACATAAAGTCTCCATCATTGAGTGGTCCCTGGGGATCATTTGTGAGTGTCCTTGACATTTGCTTTCTGACAGTTCACAGAAAACTAAAAAATTGATGCACAGAAAGTGTAATAAACAGTACTTCTAGTTTAAAATAATTTCCATTACTATTTGAATCAAATGTGTCAAATGTTTGTGAGTAATCTGGCTACATAGACCTATACTGCTACATATTAGAACAGCTCAGAACATTGCTGAATTACTACATCCAAAATTCAGATGATATATGCTCATCGGTCTGACAATTCATTATTGGTAAGATCTCTATTGCTTAAAAAATGTTCTACATGTTCAATGCAACAATAATTTGAATAATACTATTTATTTTAATTGGGTTTGCTAATTCCAAACCTCACACATATATGTATAGAAGAAGGAAGCTAAGAAACAAACAAAGACAGAGAAGAACATTGCCTGAAAAGAGACCTCCATATGGGAGTAAGATTACTAAGCCTGAATGCTATTGGAACAAGGTGGACAAGTCCAGAAAGACTGAAATCAACAGTCATAGTTACACTCACACTTTTATAGACAACTGCATATTTTGAGGGAACATTTCTTAGTGAATCCCATGCTCAAATCAAGCTTGTGTGTAGACTGGGCTGAGAAGATCTGAATATAATTTAACTACAACCCCACCAGGTGCTGGTATTTTGGGCATGTGTTCTATGCCTGACATCCTGGACAACTGATATTTGATAAGAATGCAATTTCAATTTTATGCAGAAAGGATTGTCTGTCTGCGAACAAGTGCTGAGGTAAGCACATATGCATACCCAGAAATATAAATAATGGGCATGTAGAGTTGGCACAGTGGTTAAGATTAACTGCCTGCTCTTCCAGGGGTCCTGAATTACAATGCCAGCAACCACATGGTGACTCACAAACCATCTACAGGGGGATCTGTTGCCTCTTCTGGCATGGTGGTGTACATGAAGATACAACACTCCCATAAATATATTAAATATTAAAATATAAATTTGGAGGTACACAGTTATCAAATAAAGTATATATCACAACACAGAAAAAACCAGTCTCTATCACGTGGTGCTACATGAATATTTCTCAGACAAAACAGCAAGGAAAAAACAAAATTGGAGAACTGGAGAAGGTGAAATCTATAAAATATAAAAGTTTCCATAGGTTAAACAATGAGAAGCTTTCAGTCCATGACTAGGGGAAAGTTGTGAACAGTTCATATCCAGTAGCAACTTTTCTGGAACTTGCCGAAAGCTTTCCAAAGTCAAGCAGTAAACAGAAATTGAAAAATGTGAAAGGTTGCACATGGGCTGTTGTGTGAACTGGGACATTGAGTAAGATTGCTCATTTTATAAGGGATTTGTTAGCAAGACTAACAAGTCAGGTATGCAGACAGCAGCATGGCTGGGGCTTCTGAGGAGAACCAGGGTCACTTGATAGAGTGGGTACCAGAAAAATCTACAACTTAAAATTTCTGGTTAATTCCAACGCACATAGGTTTTCCACAATTATAACCCCATCACCACGAACTGAGGTAGGAGGATCATTTAGAGTTCTAAGCCAGGCTAGGACACCATGATACTGTCTCAAAACAAAGCAAACCTGGAAGTTTAAAAAGAAAACAAAAGAACAAAACCAAAACACCACCAAAAATTAGTAAAGAAAGGAAAAGAAAGTATTCTAGCCAACTGCATATGTAAATAATCATCTGAGACATCTATACAGGACCATCATAGACTATTGTTTAGAATTCCACTTAATGCCCACCTCTCATACCGGTTCACTAGGGGAATACTGAGAACACGTGTACACACTCTATTATACTTCCTATCTCCCCCTCCTCACATCCCCTCCCGGAAAATGGCACCTGTGCACACGGTACAGAGCAGCACCTCTGAGAGGCAGACTGCCTATGTCTCTCTCTTCTGGAGGGGGACTCACTAGCCACAAATCCCAAGGTGGAAGTGAGCCAACTCGGGTTAGGATCCATGCATCTGTCTTCCCACCCTCAGGGACATTGAAGTGTTCATCTCTGGGAACCCATAATCTTGGTAGAGAGAATTGCTTCTCTCACTTGCATCAATTAGTCTCCATTGAAGAAGGTCTCCAAAAGACCCCAGGTTACTATGACAACCTAAGGCTCCTTCTCTCTCTGCTCAGTACCTGGAATGCTCGGCCCAGCCCTTGCTTTTTTTTCTTAAAGCAGAACTCATTCACCCTGTTATCTATCTATCACCACTCTGAGAAATCACACCTCTAGGCAACTGCCACCAGCATGAAAGCAGAGATTTGGTCAAGCTGTGACCAACCTATTCTGGAGACTTGAGCACGCTGTACTTCCCAGACTATGGAAGTGTCCGTGGAAATGTCATTAGGGTTCTAGAGGAACACTGTTGTCATGGACATAGATGAGCTATTTTATCATAGTCACCGGTTTATGGAGATCTCCAGGAAATGTCTTCCAGGTTGTGACATCCTATGAAGAAAAAAAAAAAAAAAAGTCCCTGACGAAAAAATGTTAAAAGCGGGGGGTGGAGATACCGGGAATCGAACCCGGGACCCCATGCATGCTAAGCATGTGCTCTACCACTGAGCTATACCCCCATGTCTACTGTGAACCCTCATCACAGCCTACATCAAGCACAATCTGGAAGCTGCCTTCCTACAGCCTCAAGGGATCTGAATCATTTCTTTTGGGAATCATTCATAATTTCTTGTTTACTACTTTTATGGGATTCTGTACCTTATTGCTTACAGGAAAAAACAATATTATTCAATGAAACAAAGTAATATGAATAGTAAAAATTTTATCTTCTTTCAAAACTGCACCCCTACAATAAACTGGACTATCATGACAAAGTAATTACAATGTCTTTCTGCAGGGTTAGTAACATCACCCAGGGTCTAAACCACCAGCCTGGGTGCACATAGGGAGGGACCATGACTCCAGCTGTATATGTAGGGGAGGATGGCCTTGTGGGCATAAGTGGGAGAGGAGATTCTTGGTCCCTGAAGATGAACATCGAGAGGGGGTGTGAGTTTAAGGAGGTGGGTGTGGGGAGGGGGTAGGTGGAGGCACAGCCTCATAGAAGAAGCAGAGGAGGAGGGATGAAAGGAGGCTTCTGGGTGTTGGGGGGAAGTGGGTAAGGGGATAAAATCTGAAATGGAAAATAATAACCAATTAAAAAACATAATATCCTGGTCACAAAGACGGTAACATATGTAGATCAGTTTCCTTAGATGTCTCTAGCTGCCTATCAACAAAGTTTTAAAGCATAAAACAAGAGAAAGATTCTGTTCCTGTCATAAGCACATTTTGCTCATGATAAGGATATGCGTTCCTGACAAGTCTTTCATACATTAATCCTGTACTCTAGGACTGTCCCATCCCCCAGGACTTTCAAAGGCAAAATGCTGGCCACACTGACCACACACAACTCTAACCCTCTGCTGTTGACGATGGACTTAGGGTGAGACCTGATGACTTCCAGCCTAGTTACAAGTTAAGTGACGAACTTTTCCCAAGTGATAAATCAGAAAGTGTGATGTAAGTCACCCAAAGTCCTTTGTGGGTTTTCACATGATGTAAACGTGCACATGAACACACACACATACACAGCCTGACAGACAGACAACAGCAGGACAGACAGACAGACAGACACGTGATACACTCATTCGTATACAAAAATGCACATGTGACACATAACCCCCCCCCCACATGAACATGCAAACAGGCACTCACATACACAGGCACAGGCAAAAAACACACACACTCATACACTCATTTGTATACACAAAATAGATATCTCGCAATCCCCCGGACATCTATGCACACAGGCACAGACACAAAGCATAGACAACACACACACACACACACACACCACAACACACACACACACACACAAATAAAACCTAATCCACCATGAACAAATATCCAAGTTTGCTGTTAAATGATCAGCATGAAAGAATATAGTAAAACAGACCACAAACACCAGGAGCTCTTGAAAGTCAC